>NC_081411.1:460531860-460831860 GCF_030272615.1 Cryptomeria japonica
AAGGCTGAGCTAGAAAAATGACTAAAAGATGGATTCATCAGAGCAATTGATTATGCTGAATGGATATCTAATATCGTACCTATTTCGAAACCTGACAAATCAATACATGTTTGCACAAATTTCAGAGATTTAAATAAAGTTTGAAAGATGATTTTTCACTGCCCAACATAGACATGATCGTAGACATGACTATTGGCTATGAAATGTACTCTTTAATGGATGGTTTTTCTGGATACAATCAAATCAAAATTACACTTGAGGATCAAGAGAAAACAACATTCACTTGTGCTTGGGGAACCTTGTGTTGGAATGTAATTCCTTTCGGCTTAAAGAATGCAGGTGCTACTTACAAAGAGCTGTAACAATATTTTTTCATGATATGATGCATAAAAACATGGAGGATTATGTTGATGATACTCTATTCAAATCTATGAAAAGATCAACACATCTATCAAAACTAGGTCCAATATTAGACAGGATGGAAAAATTTAAACTCAGAATAAATCCCTAGAAATGTGCATTTGGGGTTAAATTTGGTAAGCTTCTAGGATACATTGTTTCAGCGAAAGGAATTGAAGTGGATCTAGAAAAAGTTAAGGCTATCATAGAAATGCCACCTCCAAAGAATGTCAGTCAAATGAGAAGTTTACAAGGGCGACTCCAATCAATAAGATGCTTCTTCTCTTAGCTAGCAGATAAGGCTCAACCATTCACAAAGGTATTATGGAAGGAGTTATATACAACTGGGATGAAGACTATGAACAACATCTAAAGAAGATCAAGGAATATCTTTCTAATCCACCTATATTTATGCCACCAATTCAAGGCAAGCCCTTGATTCTCTACATATCAGCTATAGATACATCACTTGGGGCACTCTTGGCTCAACGGGATGAGAATAAAAAGGAAAGAGATATATATTATATCATCAATACCTTGGTGTCCTATGAGATAAACTATACTATCATAGAGAAATCTTGTTTGGCATTGGTCTTTGCATCACAAAAATTAAGACACTACATGCTAGGACATTCTATCAAGCTGGTGGCTAAGATAGACCTGCTTAAATATCTTCTTAGCAAAGCAACATTTACAGGGAGATTGGCTAAATGGGTCATGATTCTTACAAAATTTGACATTGAATATATAGAACACAAAGCTATCAAAGGACATGACATTGCAGATCAACTTGTTGATGCTCCACTTGAAGACAATCAACCTTTGCACATAGAATTTCTAATGAATCCATCATGCACCTTACTCAACGATCTTGGAAAATGTTCTTTGATGGGTCTTTCACTCAACAAGGTTCTAGTGCTGGAATACTTTTTATCACTCTTCAAAGACATTCAATCCCAAAGGCTTACAAGATTCTCTTTCCTTGCACAAACAATATTGCAGAATATGAAGCCTTGGTAAATGAAATCAAGCTAGCTATTGAATGAAAGGTCATTGAGTTACACATCTATGGAGACTCTCAACTGATTATCAACCAAATCAATGATGTATATCAAACTCGAGATGAGAAACTGATGGCATATAAAAGAATGGTTGATGACCTGAATAAATACTTTACCTTTGTATCATTTCAACAGATTCCTAGATCAGAAAATAGAGCAACAAATGTTATGGCTACCTTGGCGTCTACACCACAACTATAAGAATTTGAGTTCAGCTATAAATTCCTGGTGAAAGAGTTACATTATCCTGTTTATGGTTCCTCTGAGTCCCAGATGGTCTGCTCTATTATTGGACATGATTCATCTTTCTATAGCCATGTTTACTCTTACTTGTGTGACCAAATTATCCCTACTAATCTTATCCATAATGAGAAAAGAAACGTTATTCAAAATGCTTCACGATATGTCATCATCGCTAATGATTTGTATAGGCGATGTTTGAATAGTACTTTTCTTAGGTGTCTAGATATTGAAGAGTCTCAACGTGCTTTATTTGAAGTGCATGAAGGTATTTGGGGATCTCATTCAAATGGTCTAACTTTAGCTCAAAAATTTCTAAGGGTTGGCTACTACTGGCCAGATATGGAGTAAGATGCTATAAAATTTGCTAAAACTTGTGAGAAGTGTTAGCTACATGGGAACCTCATACATGATCCAGAAAGGGATCTAATACCTTTCATCACACATTGGCCTTTTCAACAATGGGTGTTTGACCTCATTTGCCAAATCTATCCCGCATCATCTAATGGACACAAGTTTATCATAACTGCCACTGAGTACTTCACTAAGTGGGTAGAAGCAGTTTTGCTAATCAAAGAAACTGGTAAACAAGTAGCTTTATTCATCCTTAACTATATCATCTGTAGGCATGGGATACCTTCTTCCATTGTGACTGATAATGGAGGGCAGTTTAAAAACAAAGATCTAGATGAGCTCTGTGAAAAGTTCAAAATCAAACAACACTGGTCATCCATATACTACCCTCAAGGTAATGGACAAGCTAAATCATCTAACAAAAATTTGCTGACTATTTTGCACATAACGGTAAACAAATCTGGAAAGGATTGGCATTTGTAGCTCAATCCTGCACTATGGCCTTATTAAACAAGTATCAGAACACCTACTGGGGCTACACCTTTTTCTTTGGTGTATGGATCCAAAGTAGTCTTGCCTGTTGAGGTGGAAATACCTTCTTTGAGAGTTTCTTTGCAAGGTCGTGTTACTAATGAAGACTACAAAATATCTAGATTACAAGAACTCAAGTTGCTAGATGAACATCGACAAGTGACGTTTGATCATCTGAGAGCGTACCAAAAGAGAATGTCTAGAGGTTATAACAAGAAAGTTCAACAAAGAGAATTTCAGGTTGGTGACCTTGTTTTGAGATAAAATCCTAAAAATCAACAGTTTTGAGACAACAAAGGGAAGTTTGAACCCAACTGGCTGGATCCCTACATCGTTACTATAGTCTTTGGCTTTGGTACCTATCAACTCTCAACATCGAAAGGAGAACAACTTTGTGAACCAATCAACACCATCCACTTGAAGAAATTCTTCACTTAGTATTCTCTGCTCCAACAACTTGTACAGCTAAAAAGTCCTTAAAAAATAATAATAAAAAAAAAAGAAAAAAAAAATCAAAAAATCAAAAAAAGAAAAAAAAACACAAAAAATCAAAAAAAGAATATTTTTTTTTCCAAGTAGGTGAAAACCCAGTAAACAGGCGCCTCTTGTACCCAAGCACTCCATCTATCAATGCAAATTTTGCATTTCTTGTTTTCATTCCCACTTTCCTACATCTTTGCTTTCGCTTGTAAACATCTTTTAGTCATTTTTGTGACATCCAGGTTCTTTTGGAACCCTCATGGCTTGAAACCGATAAATGTCCTAGTCTTAGGGTAATCAACTAATCAATCAAAATGTCTTAAGAAGTATCAACCATTTCATCTTTCTATCGGTAGTACCAGGTTATCCAATTCGAGTTAGTCACCTATCTCCAAACTACTAAAGAGTTTTTATGACTGAGTAAGCAAACAAAACAAGACTACTGAAAATAATCACTAAACTGTTTAAGATATGATTGAAATTTTCTTTGTGTGCTATCTTTTACATTGGTTTTTGATTATTATTCCCTCTGAGTAACTCGAGGAAATCTATCTTGACTAAGAGGAGAAAGGATTGGGGGTATAATACTTTTCTTTGTTTTCTACTTGTAGGAATGATTCTGATGATATGGAAACATCTAATCAGTTGGGTGTTTGTGATAAGTACCTTCACATCTAGGTGAAATCGCCACACATACCTCGACTCCACTTATTTGTTTTCTATAGGGAGGTTGGAGTCATTTCTTTGTCTGTTTTGAGGGAATTTCTTTAATGTGCAATCTGGATGCATGTGTAATCTATCCAAGGATATGAATGATAAAAGGGTCATTGTGGACAAGATAATTAATATTGCATATGAAAAGGAAGGAACTCTGTTTTGCTTGATGTGTTTGTAAAAATCTCAATGATGAAAATTAAACATACCAAATCCAGTGACTAAGTTTAGGTTGCATTCATTCTAAATTTTAGGTATTTCAAGTGATTTCGGCATGATAACAATGATCTCTTTATCTTTTGAATGAGAGTCTGAAGCAATCGTCATTTCTTAGCTATGTGGTCTCTTTTTTATCATCGTTTCTCTGATCGAGTACTTGTGTACTAAGATGTTAGCTGCATACATGAGCATCTTATATAAATCCATATATTTCATTATATACTTATTTGCATTCATATTATTGCATGAAAAATAAACATTCACATTACTAGTTACTCATTTTCATCATTTATTTGCATATGAGAAACAAAGAAAAAACCATTCATATTCATCTCCATTACATACATCCATACTGAAAAGATATGCATACATATAGAAAGACATCTCATAATCGATCAATACAAGTGCGATGAAATCAAATCAAGAGCTCATATATATCGTCATAATCTCAGTGTCTAAGTGTACAAATGATATCAACTGTCAAATACAATGTCTCATTGGAGCAAGAATCGTATAGGCTACAAAAATGGGTTATATAACAAAATCTAGGAGATATAAATAATCTAGCTCTCTGCCTTTCCCTCATCGCCGGGTGGAGGAGGTGGTGCCTGTTGACCGACATCCTGTCTGGGTGCCCTAGCTCCCTCATATCGAGCCATATACTTAGAATATGGAACAACCTATTGCGCTACTAGAACCGCTACACTATAAGCTGCAACCTGATAAGCTACACAACTCATCTGATGCAAAACCTCTTGCTGAAGAGCATCTCGCTCTACTCTCACCTTTGCAAGCTATCGATCTCACTCTACTCTCACCTCTGCAAGTTGTCAATCGCGCTCATCTCTAATATCAATGAACTATCGGTCTCACTCTGCCAGCTGCATCTGTGCCACTATCAACTTAGACTGCAAACATGTCACCCTCCCCCTCAAAGACCATACTACATCTGGTACTGCCTGCTCTCTCCCAACACCCCCCTCTCTGCCTCCCTTCTCATCTCTCCATTGCCTAACCTACCTAGGAGCCGCTCTCTCCTCCTCACCTCCAACCTCTGCTGCCCTAGAACTACCAACCTCAACCCCAACAGCTCCTAAGGATCCACCCTCCCCTCTTGTCATTGTCGACCTCCCGTTGTTGCCCTGTTGCTACTAGTACTAGGATCACCTCTTGTCCATCTAAGTACATCTTCTCTCTATCCCTGTACCTGCCCTTGTCCCTGTACCTGACCTGGTACCTATGCCTTTGCTGGTGCATCCTCCTCAATCTCCTCTATAAGAGGTGCATGCTCTCCCAGATCTATAAATCGAGGAAAAGGATGTCTTTGAAACCAATCTCTATACTAAGGCAATGTGCCTGCATCTGCTACATCCTCTAGATAATCCCATCTCTGTGGTTCTAAACCCACTAACTCTTGCATGCTCAGTGCATATGATAGTCTCGGTGCCCATCCTCATCTCTCCCCCTCCCCATATCGAGCATAGGTTGTGAACTCCTGGGATATACTCTGCAGTCTCCCATACTATCTCATCACCCTAGATACTACAAATCACTCAATAATAGACACCAATCTGCCAATGAGAGGTCGAGTCATAAACATATCCTTCCTCTGTGCTCTCCAATCATCCCACAACTCTAGACCCCTATATGACCTCCATACTACAACGATCAAATCATCCAACTGCCTCCTCCAATATTCAGTCTTGCCCATGTGGGGCTATGTAACATAACTTGAAGAACAACATACAATAGGCTAATGCGCCTCCCGTGAATCATCTACAATAGGTTTGCATACCGAGATGTGTTCCCATGCCCATATCTGTAAAACTAACACACTTGCTGCCATGCTCTTCCCCTCAAAATACATAATCTCATGCATCTCATGATACATATGAGTGAGTAAGCATGATCCCCACCCTAATCTCACTAGATGAGTCAATAACCTCTCAAGAATCTTTCCCCAACCACATAGAAACCCCCATTGTCCTCTATCAGGAATCACAAAACAACCAATCATACCAGCCAAAATGCAAGCTAGGGGATACTGTGCACCATATCTGCTCATCAAATCATCCCACATAATAGCACGATCAAGAATAGTCTCATCATGGAATATCTATCTCAATGCAAAAATACGAGGTCGTGGAGTAGAATTATAATCAACCTTATCTCCAACAAGCAAAATCCTCAAAATCATGTATATATCCTCAGCGTGATGGTCATCTCTCCAACTACTAAATGAAAGGTGTTATGCTCAGAATGAAAATGCTCAACTAAAGCGGTCAACATACCATGATTCATGCGGATATCAAGCATCTATAATAGGTATCTGAATCCACACAAACCAATATGACCTCTCTCTACGTCTGATAAATCATGCACTAGCCTCATCGTCAGCGGAAATGTACACCGAAACTGAATATCTGGAAATTGAATCTTCAAAATCGAACATACAAATCATTAGTACATGATCAAATTTGCGCTAGGAATGTGATAAACATGCTATAGAATCCAAATATACAACATTCAAAATAAAAAATAGTTGTTTACACTCTCAAAAATACTTGTTTTTTATACGAGTTTCCATAGGCAAGCAGAAACTCATACGAGCAAAAATTACATGCCGAACAATTAAACAATCTCATACGACAAACAATATCCTATCGCACGACTAAATAGTCTTTTAAGAACACTTTCCTATGATACCAGGGTAGACATTAGATGACAAACCCTACAATCCCATATGCCAAAATACAAATAGACACAAAGTCGTACGAGAAATGGTCTTGAACCACACGATAAAATGATAAACATGACTTCAAAATGAATTTTTAAAAATTAAAAAATTAAGAAATGCAAAGGCTAAAGATCGATCACTTATTGTTGGGGCATAGTTTCGTGGTTGATTATGATGTCTCTGGCCCTCGAATCAATTCTCTTGAATTGGAATGGGCATTTTTCTTCGCAGGAGGTTTTTCAAATTTTTAACTTTGAGAGGTAAAAATGAATTGACAATGACACATCGAACCCCTTATATAGCCCAAACCCTAATTTTTAAACTTGCTCCAATTGATATAAAATTTGTACCCTAAGCTAAATCAACTGTCCTAAGTCCATTTTCAGGATCGAAATCAAAATCTGACATCATTTTATAGTTGAAATTTCACAACATTGACCACTTAGCACTTTCATCCTCAAGTCCATTTTTGAATCATTTTATGCTCAATTCAATTCTAAATCTGAATTTAAACCAAGTTCGGAATCTATTTTTGGTCTCTTCGCTCAATCTAGTTCAATCAAGTTCTAGATCGATACTAATTTCTTGATCAATCAAGTTCAAGAATGGTATCTCGCTTTTTGTCGATTCTTGTTCAATCAAGTTCAAGATCCATATCACTTTAATTAACTCTGTTAAGCTTCATCGCTTCAAATCAAGTTGAACATCTTTCTCTTCATTGGTCTATGATGCATCAAGTTCAGAACTGATATCTATTTGACATCAACTATTCTTTGAACCAATGCGTTACTCGCACATTAATTCAAAGAGGGGCAAATGTAATACCCTAAAAGTGGTCACCTAAACCATGGGCCCCTAATCTCGACAACATCACCAAGGTCCTAACCAAAGGCAATTAAATCAACCTTGAGCACCTAATTAATTAATTCTTCAATCATTAATGTTACATGGAAAGTTAATCACTCTATATTAATTAAATATTTATTTAATTAATTAAATCATTCCAAGTAAATCATTTTGATCAATTATCCTATTTATTTAATTAAATATCCTAGCATATTTAATTAATATATAAATTTGTCATTTAATCATAAAAAAAAGGAATTAATTTACAAAAAGAGTAATTAATTTACAGAAGAAAGAGTTAAATTGAAAACAAAAGAAAATAATTAAATTGAAAGAAGAAATCAAACTTAAGATATTTCTTTTTCTAAAATTGAGATAACTTGAGAAATAAAAAAAACAATTAAATTGAATTAACCATTTTCTCTAAAATTAAAACTCAAAGCTTTTCTTGAGGAAAGAGGTTCAGTTGCATTGAAAAAGCTTTTTCTAAATAAAAAACTTGAGCAAATTAAAGAAATGTGCATGGAATCGCCTAATTTTATCTCAAGTGCATGGAATCACCTAATTTTATCTCAAGTGCATGGAATTAACTAAATTTATCTCCATTGCAAATGCGAACTTATAATTTAAATATATTCAATCAAGCTATAATTGGAATCTATCTCAAGGTTAATTGAATTTGATCTCTCAATTATTTCAATTAACCTGGATTATGCTTTTTCTCGAGGAATCTCAACCACTCATTGTTAATCGATCTTGACCATTGGTATCTCTTTTGAGTCTCTATAAATTCAGCCTTCATCTCTCATTCAAAACACCCTGAGATTTATTGTTATTGTGTAGTTTTTGCTCTAAAGTCATTGAAGATATTGTGCTTTGAGATTATTGCATATTAGTTTAATCGTTATTGCTTTCATTCATCTAGCTTAATATTCATTCATATAGCTTAATATTAATTCATTTAGCTTAATCTTTCATTCATCTAGCTTAATCTTACATATATTTAACTTATTCTTGTGCTCATATAGATTAAATCCTTTGTCTTGGTGTAGTCTAGTCACTGGTATTGCTTAGACAAATCTGAGAGCAAGTCTATACTCGTATCTTTTAGAAGGCAATAGGTCAATTTGTTATGGTTTTTATATTCGTGATTATATCTGTCTAACCATGCATACAATGACTTAATTGAAATGTTGTGTTTTACAGCTTGCAGACTTTATCCACTTTTCACACACACACTACATGGTATTTTTAGTAACCCCGTATGCGCTCTTAGCCCTAAAAATGTTCAACGGGCCAACTTTAATATTCCCAGCACCCTGTATGCACTTTTAACTTAGAAAAACCTTGTACGTGCTTCCTATAGTAAATAAAATGTGAAGGGAGGGAGGTAAGGTGAGGGAGGGAGGGTGAGGGAGAGGGGGAGGGAGGGAGAGGGAGAGGAAGAGAGAGAATGAGGGAGAGGGGGAGAGGGGGAGAGAGGATGGAAAAGGGAGGGAGGGAGAGGGAGAGGGAGAGGGAGGGAGAGAAAGGGGGAGAGGGAAATAGAGAGGGGGGCAAAGAGAGGATGTAAAAGGGAGATAGAGGGGGGAGGGAGAGAGGATGGAAAAGGGAGAGAGAGAGAGGGGGGGATGGGAAAGTAAGGTAGATAAAGGGAGATAAAGGGAGATAAAGGGAGAGTGTGTTGGTCATATTGTGTCCTATGACCCCTTAGGACACCATATGACCCCTTATGACACCATAAGGTTTCATTATGGGATGTATGTTGTCCTTAGGGGTCATGTGGTATCCTGTGACCCCTTAGGACACCATATGACCCCTTAGGTGTCGTTATGGGTCATATTGTATTGTAAGGGTGTTAGGTCCAATATGGAAAGCTAATGTACTGAGAGGGGAGGGGTGAATCAGTACTTCAAATGTTTTCTTCAACAATAACTTTACTATTAAGCATAAACTGAATATTGCTAAAACAAATAAATAACAATCATACATGATTCACTCCATAACACATATATTTTGGTTACGCAGAAACTCCTTGTTAGAGAGAAAAACTATGGTGGGGATGGCACCCACAACTTCACTACTCCAATAATAAAGGTTTCTCGGTTAGAGCTACATGTTTAGCTATTTCTGATAGCTTACCATGTTAGGAGTATCAAGATCTTTAGATCTACCTTGCTAAAGGATTTTACAACACTTATTCTAAATGTTGCACCTGGTTAAAGGCTTTACAATTTATAGACTTTGTTAGAGTCTTTTACCCTGTTAAAGGTTTCTCTTACAACTCAAAATATTACAATCAAAATATTACAAAATATCTACAACTTCACATCTGAAATGTTATAGCAGATTCTATGTGCTCAAAATGAAATTACCTTGCTTATAGCATACCTCGGTAAATCATAAATTAACTCAGTAAACCTTTCTGTTTACTCTGTTCCTTGACTGTTCTCTGAAATCCTTCTCGGTGACCTCTGTGTATCTCTTTCAATCATAACAGTCATAACACTCAGTGCTTTCCCGTGATTTTGCTTTTCACATATGTCTTGCTTCACACACACATTTGATCCTCAATTCATGCTATATAAATAGATCTCTTATGACGGTGATCTTGTTCATGCTTCGATCTTACAAACATGATTCATTAAATGAATAACCATACAAATTATTTCATTGGATAGATGTCCTCAAAATCATACAAAATCTTAAGGTGCATTTTCCAATGTGTTAACGGTTTCTTGTTCCTCGATCTTTGTAACACGTTTCCCATATGTGTCTAGGTTCAATGAATCTGGTAACACGTTTCACTCGGTGTGTATCAACTTGGTATACCATCTTTGCTGCTTGGTAGTCATAGAATGTTACTCGGTAGACAACTCGGTGTATACTAAACTCTGTGACTTGTAACTTCTGTAATCGACTGCTCTGTGCTTACCGACTGAATATTTCGGTAGTAATAACCGACTAGAGTATATAGAATGACTTTGGACATAAAACTAATGACAACTTAGTAAATAGTAACAATCTCCCCTTTTGACATTAGTTTTGAAATGTTTGACAAAACTTCTTTCAAAGTCATAACTCAAAAAATCTATATACTTACAAAATTTGACTAAACTGACAGTATATACAATTGTCAATAAAATAGTATACTCAGATATACTCCCCTTATCAATATACTATACATAACTCTGATTATGCATGCGCTGTGATCGAAATTTTGTATTCACTGCTCGATGATCACTGCTCCCCCTGTCAAAATTATCTGTATACTCGAATATGCTGATCTGCTTGGTACACTCCTCTTGTATACACTATACTCCCCCTTTTTGACAAACATCAAAACTAGTTACCATTTGGTGGAGGCAACTGGTCAAAAATGGATTTATACTTTGTTCTTGCATCGGGGAGAGCGGCAGAGAGTGCATCCTTGACACTATCCATGAGTGAATTCTAAGTTGTAATATCAGCTAACAGTGAAATCAGATCATCTAAAGTGCTTCCCTCTAGCTGAGTGGATAAGGAGGTAGCCTTGTTGATCTGTTCTTGGATGGAGGATAAGTGTGGAATGAATAAGGTTTAAAGAGTCATAATGTCCATCCTTATTTTGTGCTCTTCATTCCTAAGTTCCAATTGTTGAGCCATGAGCATTTGTAACTTGGTATAGAAATTCTGAATAGAATTTGGCTCAGTGGTCAATTTATTGGAGAGATCAGTGATCTCTTTCTCAATCACTTCTATTTTATTCTTGATATCTTTAATGAATAAAGAAAATGTACAGAGTTTCTGAAATAAATAAAGAATGTGCTTGAGTTGAGGGGACAACTCTGCAATAAATTTGACAAGTTTTACTTTACCGATAGCAATGGCTTTCTGTACCTCTTCAATCATTTTTGCAGTGAGATATTTGTCCTTCAATTTGCTCAGGTATTCAGATGCGTCTACTCCAGATGTCTCAATCTGATTGAGGAGTTCATCCAGTTGAATATGGATGGCTGCATCTTTTGTCACTGTAGCTTCAGGTAGCATATTTGTTAATAGTGCTTTGACCTTCTGAAGTACTCTATTTTTCTTTTGTATAGCCATTTGTTTCTCTTGTTCTGCTTTGGCTTTGCATAGTTCACCAAATTCAATAAGTTCTTGCCCTTTTAATTTGGATATGTCTACATTTGGCAACACAATTGGTTTTGACAAATCTAACTTGAAGATATTCTTTTTCATTTTCTTTTCTTTAGAGGAGGAGGCTTTCACCGATTGAACTAATACAATGGCTTGGGAGGCTTGTTTACCCTCAGTAGGTTGCTCGGTAGAGGCAACAGTTTTGTCAATTTCTTTAGCCTCAGATGTAGCCTTCGGTGAATCCTTGCTTAGGGTCTCAGTTGTAACATTGTCAGTACTTGAAGGGGCTTGAGAAGTTTGTTCCCCGGTGGCCTGAGAAGTAGCTTCTCCTTCTGTAGACTAGTGACCCTTTTTTCCTTGTTCAGTATTCTGAGGTGTCTCAGTTGAAACATGTTGACTTACCAGAGGATAGGACTTGACTTGTTCAAAAACTGACTCACTTGATACCAGTTTGGCATAAGCATTCCCTTCTATCATTTCCTGTTCCTGTACCTCGGTATCCATGACATCCTCATAAGGTTGTATAGTTTCAGCGGGATCTTGCTCGGTGATATCCACTATTTCAACTTCACCTTTCTCATCAGTATTCTTGATTCGAAATATTTCTTGCCATTTTTCTTTTGTCTTGTTCTCTACATCAAGATAAAGGCCATTCATCAGTTTCAGGGCTCTTTGCTTGACTAGGAAGTTTGAGTGGTAGTTTTTTAGATGTTCACTTATCTCATCTACTGATATGTCTGGAAAGAGATGTACCAGACTTCTTTCTCTCATCTTCTTTTCTGAGTCCATGACATATTTCCACCTATTATCAATATATAAATACAATGCTTTTGGAAGAGAATCAGTCACTTCCAATGGGACCAATCAGAATTTCAGAAGAGTGCAGATTACAGCTTCTTCTATTTGTCTCTTTTCTACATCAGATCTGGAGTCATATTTTACATATCTAAATGCTCCAAATCCACCATATTGCTTCAAGTTTGCACAAAAATTATCAACACTATGTACATCTTCCTTTTTACTCTTAACAATCTGAAATTTACTTACATCTTCAGATTCGGTGTCACTGGACTCTTTATTCAAAATGAGTCTGAGTAGATTTCTTATAAGTTTTTGTTACCTTTGGAACTGCAACATTTTTCTGTTTCTTGCTCGGTGACACTGCAGATGATCTAGTGTTTGGGCGTTTCACTAGAGGAGTCGGTGATACCTGTGATGTATCCTGTTTCTTCCTTTTCAAAATTTTCCCTTTTGGCAACTTGGTGCTTAATGTAATAGCTGCTTCTTGGGCTTCAGATTCCTCCTCAGTGATGACTTGAACGCTCTTGACAAGAGTGGAGGAAGAACCTTCTCCAAATTTTGTTGTTAATGCTTTAATCATTTTTGTTGTTTTCCTTGTAGCCTTTGGTACTATAATGCTCATTTTGACTTTTTCTTTAACTTCTTCATATGTACCGTATCTGATCTCGGTAGCATGCCTTGGCAGTGCAAGAAAAGCATCTATCTATTGTTGTGTAATGTCAAAATCAATCTCATAACCCATAGGTGGCAAAGATTGAGTTCTTGGTTCTACCGCATTGACATAGCAGTAGTCGGTGTCCACTTCAAAACATATACTATCCTTGTATTTCTCAACTAACTGGGGTGGTATTCTGTGCCTGTTATGCATCTTTTCCTGAAACTTGCTAAAATAGTCATCCATAATCTCATTGAAGTTATCACCTAGCTGTTTGATGAAGTCATTGATTTGATGGGTGATTGGTTGGTGTAGCTCCCAAACTACATTACCGACTAATGGAAATAATTTCTCAAAATAGAAAAACATGCATACCAAAAGTGATCCAAACTTTAGTGTGTTTGTCGAGTTGTTCTTCTTCGGCTTCCTTATGGTGTTGAGATTTTCAAACAAATTTTTCAACAACACTTCGCATAGATCAATCTTCATACCTTTCTTCACAATTTTATAGGCTAAATCAACAGAAGCACAGGGTACACTATTTTCCCTTGCCGATTGAAAGAAACAATAACCTATGACTCTAATTGCAAACTTCAGCTCTGCATCTATGACATTGTTCAGTTTCAGACCTCTACAATCAGATTCAACTTTGGTTAAAGTGATCAATTCTTTCTGTGAAATCATTTTTTGAGCTCGGACATGGTCGAATATAGGGTATCCGGTGATCAAGTGGATGATTTCCTTGATGATCTTGAATGGTTTCTCCTCTAACCACATAAAGTCATCATGAACTCTACTCAAAACAAATTTAACCCATTGGGGTTTGAAGACTTGCGGGTAGGTTAGGGCTTCGGTCAATCCCTTGATTTTAATATGTTCAAACTTGCTATCCATTTTTCCAATGGTACACAATTCATCATATGTGTCCTTGATCTTTGTGTGACCTAGTTCCTCAACATGACACTTAGTGAAGAATCTGACATCCTCAACTAATAAAACCCTATTCAGAATGAGTGAAAATGCAGTTTTATCATTCAATTCAGATGCTACTTTGGGAGGTAGTGAGTATTTCAGTGAGGGCTTCTCAATGTTCTCAACAACAATGGGTTTTTGAATCTTAGGAGCCATTTCAAACTTTGGATGATCACTAATGAAAGAGCCTTATGGTTTGAAAACTTTTAGCCAGCAGATGCTTTCCACTTAGTAAATATAAAACAGATATTCACAACTAATATGATCGGTTAACTTGCTTGACAATGCGTTGTGATTGATATAAATACCTTGAATTTTGCTTCGGAAGAGATTTGATTGCCTTTGAATCAGTTCGCTCTGCTTTTTGAAAACTTGGTAAGTGTAAAATGACCACGCAAAAGCTTTAAGTACACATTTTACCTTATCGGGCTCCGTGCAGTTAGGTCAAAAAACATTAAATGCACTAGGTTCCACTAAACTGATTTACCTTCCTTTTTATGCTTTTACCAAGTAGCCAGACTTCCTACATTTGCCGACTTGACAGGCTTCCAAAAGACTTCATAAAATTTCAAACTAGCTAATGCATCTTAGCTATGCAGATTTTGAATTAAGTACATGATAAATTAGGAACTGTTAAGATTTTAACCTTGAGAGAATGCAGTCCCTTCATACCTTTACCAATTAATTTGGAATAGATGCACCTAACTCGGTAGGTAAGGTGCTTTCTTCATTTGACACAATTTCCTTCTTTTTCCAAATCATCTAGAATTTGCTTTTTATTTCTTCAATATTTTCTCTAGGTTGATCTCTGCAATCTCTAGCCAAGTGTCCAACTTTGTGACAATGAAAACTTGCCATACCAGGTTTTCTCCATAATCTTCAGTTGTTCATTCCAAAAATTATAAAGCAGTTGGCACTTATATGTCCATATCTTCCACAACATTCGCACCATATCCTTGTATTGTAATCCCATGGTACTGTAGTATACTGTCGGTTAGGATCTGTGTAAGTTCGGTAGCCTCTAGTATTTGCTCGGTGTGAGGACCACCTATAGTTTTTCTGCTTAAACCAACACGTCTTGGTACTGTGTCCATATCTATTGCAGTTTTTACAAAACCCTTGGAATTTTGCCTTTCGATAATTGCTAGCAGACTTTGTCCTACATTGGTTAGATGTGTGACCATATTTATTGCAATTGTAGCAATAACCATTAGACCTAGTGACATTCAGTTGCTTACCTTTTCTGATTTGGCACAAGTTGGCAGTATGTCCTTGTTTTCCACAGTAGTTGCAAATAGGCTTCTTTCCTTTGATGTTCTTCTTGTTTCCAACTTGCTTTGATGATTCTCCTCTCTTGATAGTGTGGATTCCCTTCTTGGTAGAGTCTTTTCCTTTGTAACCGAGTCCTGCATCTTTGTTGGGTCTTCTTGTATTCAGTTGCTCATCCAACATCTTTGATGCTTCATAACTCTTCTTCAATGTTTCTTTGGATTTCTTCTCTGTTTCAAGTTCATCGGTCAAACTTGATACTTCAAGTTTCAATGCTTGGTTCTCATCATCTTTCAGATTTGCTTCATGATGTGCATAACCCAATTGATCTGACAGATTACTTTGAATTCTAGTCATCCTTATGATTTCATCATTCTTTTCAGACACTAATGCTTCAAGCTGTTGTTTTTCCCTTTCCATATCCCTTATGTTATCCTCGCTTGTCCTCAATGCATCAAGATTTCCAGTCATCTGTGTACTGAAGTACTCATGATCTCTTTTCATTACTTTTAGCTGATCAGTCAGTGCTTTGTTCTTTTCTTTCAATGTTCCAGTCATTTCTTTAGTCTCCTCAAATATACTATTCTCAGATGATGTCTCAATTTGTTCCACCAGCTCTTGAGAGTCCTGCAAATCATCAGACAATCTTCTTCTAGCTTTCAAAGATTTTTGCATTTGTTTCTGCATGTCAGCAATCACTTGATTAGCATGATCCAATTCATTTTGAAGATTCACAATTCTCCAAGATTGTTTGTAGCCATCCATTGATAAGATCTTTCTCTTTAGGCAGTTAAACCATTTTCCAAGATTCAAGCTCTGATACCAATTGTTAGGTCCAATATGGAAAGCTAATGTACTGAGAGGGGAGGGGTGAATCAGTACTTCAAATCTTTTCTTCAACAATAACTTTACTGTTAAGCATAAACTAAATATTGCTGAAACATAATATAATGCTAAAACAAATAAATAACAATCATACATGATTCACTCCATAACACATATATTTTGGTTACGCAGAAACTCCTTGTTAGAGAGAAAAACTGCGGTGGGGATGGCACCCACAACTTCACTACTGCAATAATAAAGGTTGCTCTGTTAGAGCTACATGTTTAGCTATTTCTAATAGCTTACCCTGTTAGGAGTATCAAGATCTTTAGATCTACCTTGCTAAAGGATTTTACAACACTTATTCTAAATGCTACACCTGGTTAAAGGCTTTACAATTTATAGACTTTGTTAGAGTCTTTTACCCTGTTAAAGGTTTCTCTTACAACTCAAAATATTACAATCAAAATCTTACAAAATATCTGCAACTTCACATCTGAAATATTATAGCAGATTCTATGTGCTCAAAATGAAATTACCTTGCTTATAGCATACCTCGGTAAATCATAAATTAACTCGGTAAACCTTTCTGTTTACTCTGTTCCTTGACTTTTCTCTAAAATCCTTCTCGATGACCTCTGTGTATCTCTATCAATTGTAACAGTCTTAACACTCAGTGCTTTCCCATGATTTTGCTTTTCACATATGTCTTGCTTCACACACACATTTGATACTCAATTCATGCTATATAAATAGATCTCTTATGACGGTGATCTTGTTCATGCTTCGATCTTACAAACATGATTCATTAAATGAATAACCATACAAATTATTTCATTGGATAGATGTCCTCAAAATCATACAAAATCTTAAGGTGCAATTTCCAATGTGTTAACCGTTTCTTGTTCCTCGATCTTTGTAACACGTTTCCCATATGTGTCTAGGTTCAATGAATTTGGTAACATGTTTCACTCGGTGTGTATCAACTCGGTATACCATCTTTGCTACTCGGTAGTCATAGAACGTTACTCAGTAGACAACTCAGTGTATACTAAACTCTATGACTTGTAACTTCTGTAACCGATTGCTTTGTGCTTATCGACTTAATATTTCGGTAGTAATAACCGACTAGAGTATATAAAATGACTTTAGACATAAAACTAATGACAACTTAGTAAATAGTAACAAAGGGGTCATATTATGTCGTATGACCCCTTAGGTGTCGTTAGAGGTTATATCATCTCCTAAGGGGTCATGTGGTATCCTATGACCCCTTAGGTGTCGTTATGGATCATATTGTATTCTAAGGGGTCATACTATGTCGTATGACCCCTTACGATACCATATGACCCCTTAGGTGTCGTTAGAGGTCATATCATGTACTAAGGGGTCATGTCGTATCCTATGACCGCTTAGGACACCATATGACCCCTTAGGTGTCATTATGGGTCATATTGTATCCTAAGGGGTCATATTGTGTCGTATGACCCTTAGGATACCATATGACCCCTTAGATGTTGTTAAAGGTCATATTGTGTCCTAAGGGGTCATACAGTGTCTTGTGACCTCTTAGGACACCATATGACCCCTTAGGTGTTGTTATGGGTCATATTGCATTCTAAGGGGTCATATTGTGTTGTATGACCCCTTAGGATACCATATGACCCCTTAGGTGTCGTTAGTGGTCATATCGTGTCCTAAGGGGTCATACAGTGTCCTATGACCCCTTAGGACACCATATGACCCCTTAGGTGTCATTATGGGTTATATTGTATTCTAAGGGGTCATATTGTGTCGTATGACCCCTTAGGATACTATATGACTCTGTAGGTGCCATTAGAGGTAATATCATGTCCTAAGGGGTCATACAATGTCCTATGCCCCTTAGAACACCATATGACCCCTTAGGTGTCATTATGGGTCATGCAATGTGTCCTTAGGGGTCATATTATGTCCTTTGACCCCTTAAGACACCATATGGCCCCTTACAACACCATATGGTGTCGTATGGTATTCTAAGGGGTCATATGGTGTCCTATGACCGCTTAGGACACCATAGGACCCCTTAGGTGTCAAATTTTGTAAGAAGTATTGACACTATTTTTTTTATTTTAATAATGGTTCATCTTTCCACCTCAGGACACCGTATGACCCCTTAGTCCATGACAGGATCCTAAAGGGTCATGTGGTGTTATGTGGGGTCCTGAGAGAGAGAGAGAGAGAGAGAGAGAGAGAGAGAGAGAGAGAGAGAGAGAGAGATGGAGGGAGATGGGGGGAGAGGAATAGATGTAACATGATGTTGTTAGGGGTCACGTGGGGTCCTAATTGAGCCACACATGTGTTAAAACACCATATGACCCCTTGAGACACCATTTGACCTCTTGAGATATCATACATAATCTGAAGAGATCATATGGCATCGTTGGGGGTCATGTAGGGTCATAATGGGTCCGCACCCCTTAGGACATCATCTGACCCCTTAGGACATTATATGGTCTCAAGGGGTCATATGTGTGCTAAGGGACCTTACATGATGTCATTAGGTGTTTTGTGAGGGTCCTGAGAGAGAGAGGAATACAATGAACAATACAATATAAAAAGACAATATATATAAATATACATGTACATGTACATGTACATACACATATACATATACATATAATACACATAATTTATCAAAAGACAATACACATACATGCATATTATATATATTGTACATGTATATATTATAAACATACATATATGTATACATACATCATACACATATTATATACACATAAATACCTATTACATACACACACACGTGTGTGTGTCTATATATGTAATACCCTAAAAATAGTCACCTAAACCATGGGCCCCTAATCTCAAGAACATCACCAAGGTCCTAACCAAAGACAATTAAATCAACCTTGAGAACTTAATTAATTAATTCTTCAATCATTAATGATACATGACAAGTTAATCACTTTATATTAATTAAATATTTATTTAATTAATTAAAACTTTCCAAGTAAATCATTTTGATCAATTATCCTATTTATTTAATTAAATATCCTAGCATATTTAATTAATAAATAAATTTGTCATTTAATCATAAAAAAAGGAATTAATTTACAAAGAGAGATCAATCACAAAGAGAGGAATTAATTTGCAAAAAGAATGAGTTAAATTGAAAACAAAAGAAAAGAATTAAATTGAGAGAAGAAATCAAACTTAAGATATTTCTTCTTTTCTAAATTGAGATAACTTGAAAATTAGAAAAAACAATTAAATTGAATTAATCATTTTCTCTAAAATTAAAACTCAAAGCTTTTGAGGAAAGAAGTTCAATTATATTGAAATGGCCTCTTTCTAAATAAAAATCTTAAGCAAATTAAAGAAAAGTGCATGGAATCACCTATTTTTATCACAAGTGCATAGAATCAACTAAATTTATCTCCAATGCAAACTCAGACTTATAATCTGAATGCATTCAATCAAGCTATAATTGGAATCTATCTCAAGATTAACTGAATCTTATCTCTCAATTACTTCAATTAATCCTAAATTGTTCTTTTTATTGAGGAATCTCAACCGCTCATTGCTAATTGATCTTGACCGTTGGTCTCTCTTTTGAGTCTCTATAAATTCAGCCTTCATCTCTCATTCAAAACACAATGGAGATTTATTCTTATTATGCAGTTTTCGCTTTAGAGTCATTGAAGATATTGTTCTTTGAGATTATTGCATCTTAGTTTAACTTTTTGCATATTTAGTTTAATCGTTATTGCTTGCATTCATCTAGCTTAATATCAATTCATCTAGCTTAATCTTGTATATCTAGCTTAATCTTGCATACATTTAGCTTAAATATTGTTCTCATATAGATCAAATCCTTCATCTTGGTGTAGTCTAGTCACTAGTATTGCTTATACAAATCTGAGAGAAAATCTATACTCACATCTTTTAGATGGCAATAGGTCAATTTGTTAAGGTTTTTATATTCATGATTATATCTTACAACTTGCAGATACTTATCCACTTTTCACACACACAATTTTGATGCCCACCGTGGGGCAGAAGACTACATCTTTCGACCTTGTAGATTAGCTTACTTTTATTTTTTAGATTTATTTTTTAAATTTTTTCCATATAGTTTCTCCAAAAACTCGTACGAGTTTTCACAAAGGCCTGAACAACAAACTGTAGGTATCGTACGGTCCGTTGCGAATTATCATACGACTCAGTGAGAATACTTGTATGGCATTCTGGTTTTTTGTATTAAAACAGACTGCAGTTTTGGGGTTTTTCTTATTGAATTTTGATGGTACTAATGCTAACCCTGACTTGTTTTCTATTTGTTTGAGATATTTTGACAGCCTAATCGGTTTTTGTAGAATTCTTGTCGAAGAACACACCTGACGCACAAAAATAATATGACTACTGATTCATTGTTTTTGTAGGTTGCCTAAGGAGACTCAAGTGAACATTGTGTATTCCTTAAATTCATTTTTAGGCACTTAAATTGCTATCTGGGTAATGAACAAATATGTCTTTTGTGTTTTTCAGAAAAATCTAAGAGGTAGAAGAGTATGCTCTTGTCTGCACAGACAATCAGAAATCTAGACCCTCGAAGATTTTTCTAGGTTTGAGATTTGTGTACCTTTAGCAAGCCTATCATAGTAGGAAAAAGTAATCACCCTATGAGAACGACCCAAGTGAGTACAGTTGGACCTGAGAATTCCAACTCACTATAATAAATAGGCCTCTGGTGATTAAAATCTTAGAGGACGGGATTATTTGAGTTTTCTCTTTGAGATCTCTCATATCAAACATTTTGTAGGGCCTCACGGTTTCAATCACGTTTATGTGACTACAACTTGTTTCAGTACCTTGTCAGGCTATAGGCCTTAATAATTCTTGCGTGACTTGAAGGGGTAATTTCGAATGGAATTCGTGACTAAGAACTATAAGATAGAGGCTACGTGATTCACCTCCGAAAGGGGGATAATCTTTGTGCAAGAGAGATAGTAACTCTCCCAAGATACTTGCCATTTTGTGCCCCCATTAGTATTTGGAGTCGACTAATACGACATTGAGAATCCATTGTGTGAGACTCAGCGGCCATATTTCGATTAGCTATTGGATGTGTACCTAAGTCTACAAGCAAAGGGTTTCTTCTCTAAAACATCTTTCGTAGGGTTAGCGTGTTGTGCTTGAAGTCATTATACATCTTGCGTATTTACTATGTTTTCATCATTGAAATTGAAACTGAAATATTTGAACTGGAGAAAAAAATAAACAACTCAGTGATCAAAACTCTATCCATGTCAAAATATGGTCTCTGCCAATCATCAAAACTCTGTTCATGTCAGAATCTCATCTTTGTCCAGTCCACTATCGTACGAGTCTACTGAATTATCATCTGTCTATATACCTATTATCGTACGAGTCTTGATTGGTCTTGTTAGTTTATCGTCTGGCCCTATGATAATTATCGTCCGAGTATACAAAATTGTCAGTATGTTACTATTAAATTGTCGTCTGGCCTTTAGTCTACTGTCATATGAATAATCATCATACTCATTAGATTGTCGTTTGGAGATCTTTAAACTGTCGTGCGAATTTAGGCAGCAAATCATACGAGAAACTGTCTGTGTCATCTGGGAACTAATAAATTATTGTTTGGTTTTGAAAACTCTGTCATACGAATTCTTGATTTTATCAGTCCATAAACTTGTCTGTCTACACACTTTTCCAGAATAGTCATACTTGCCTAATCAGTCTACAACGAGCATAAAACTAGTCATCATAATTTTGTGCATAAACAATCTTTATAGTGTACCCATGTCATTGTGTTGCACAATTTTGTTGATCATCTTTCAGCTAGTTCAATCAACTACTTATCAAACTAAATCAAACTAAGTTACTTAGATCACGTCTTATACATGATAGATTGTTCCTAAAACTAGATTGAGTCTTAGTCACTTCTCTCAAATCACTACGTTAAACGAACAAGTAGCTTCAATTTGATCTTGACTTCTGCATCACATCTAGCTCTCGGTCATATGAGTCATAAATGCTTGCTCAAACAAGAAGTTCTCATAAGAAAGCTACCAAAGGTAAAGGATTGTCCTTTTCATTACAAGATAATCCATTCTTCATAGAGGACCTTGTCTTTAATAAACCTTCATCGTCAAATATACCAATTTTTTATCAATCCTTATCTCCCACCATGTCTGGAGAAAGGAAAGAAATACAAGCTACTAAACACGATACTTATGACAATATCAACACCCATGCTAATGATAGTGATTCCTCATGTAGTGAGTTTGAAGCCTCTAAACCTACAAAAGATATTATAAATAACTATCAAAAAGATTAAGATTTCCAAAAAATGATGAAGATTATCATGGCTAGAGAAAAAGAAGACTATTTTCTAGATCTAGCAAAACAAGGCGCTAAACTTCCTATTGATTATAACATTGAAACCCTTATCACTAAAGAGGAAGAGATACCCTTAGTGCTGGTAAACAAATAATTACAAGCATTATAGATTGAAATCACAGAAATGAAAAACAAGGATAAATCATCAAAGCAATATTCTCTGGACACGATATGCCCATTCCCATTTGACAAAAACCTTTACATGCCTCCACTTCCTTCAAGAGTGGAGATTCTTAAGTTTGAAAAATATGATGGTAATGTAGATCCTCAAGACCATATCAGAGAATTTTTTTCTTTATGTATGGAGTTTATGCACGAACAAATATATCTCATGCGCCTTTTCCCGAGGAGTTTAGGAGGACAAGCTATGGAATGGTTTTCAAGCCTACCTATGGGAATTAAAATTTTTGAGGAATTAATCGAATTGTTTCTCCAACAATACTCCTATAACATTCGTCATCCAGTCACCATGATCGAGCTTTGCAATACCAAACAGAAAATAGGAGAACCTTTTCTCACTTTTCTTCAACGTTGGAGAAAGATGTTCTCTAGATATTCATGGCCTATTCCAGATTCTGAGAAGATGGATATCTTTTTCAATAACCTGATCCCTGAATTGAAATACAATATCCAAATGCAAGTGTACCCTCCATTCAACAAATTGGTAGATAGTGCCCTCAAAATGGAAGATGTTTTTATAAAGAAAGGAGATATATCACTTTGGAAAGAAACACAACAGGACTCTAGTTCCAAAGAAAAGAACAAATACTGGAAATACGTCAAAGATAACAACATAATTGTTATTAATGATGGAGTGGTGGACACTATTAAAGCAAAATCAAAACCCACAATATTTAATCTGGCTAGTGGCACACAAGCAGTCAAAGTAGCTGAAACTGCGGCAGAAAACCCTTCAAAGAAATCAAAAGAGTGGTTTAAAGAGAAACCTTGGCTTTCAAAGCCTAAACGCGATTTCACTCATTTGGAGGAATCATATGAATCAAATCTTAAGACTTTATTGGCAAATGATCTGATAACATTGCCAGACAACTCTAGACCACATGATCCAGAAGTTAAACCCAAATGGCAGAGGGAAAACGAGTACTATGAATATCATCAAGACAAGGGTCATACAACAAACAACTGCATGAAGCTCAAACATGAGATTCAAGACCTCATCGATGCTAGCAGAATTGTTGTTGGAAATCACACGACTAATGGTGATCACCAAGATTTTAAAGATCCCTTACCTACTTATGAACAAGGTGATTCCTCAACCTCCTCTATAAGAGGTGCATGCTCTCCCAGATCTATAAATTGAGGAAAAGGATGTCTCTGAAACCAATCTCTATACTGAGGCAATGCTCCTGTGTCTGCTAAATCCTCTAGATAATCCCATCTTTGCGGCTGTAAACCCACTAAATTCTGCATGCTCAGCGCACATAATAGTCTCGGTGCCCATCCTCATCTCTCCTCCTCCCCATATCTAGCATATGTTGTGAACTCCTGGGATATACTTTGCGGTCTCCCATACTATCTCATCACCCTAGACACTACAAACCACTCAATAATAGATACCAATCTTCCAATGAGAGGTCAAGTCATGAACATGTCCTTCCTTCTGCACTCTCCAATCGTCCCACAACTCTAGACCCCTATATGGTCTCCATACTACAACAATCAAATTATCCAACTGCCTCCTCCAATAATTAGTCTTTCCCAAGTGGGGATGTGTAACATAACCTGAATAAAAACATACAATAGGCTGGTGCGCCTCTCGTAAATCATCTATAATAGGTCTGCATATCGGGATATGCTCCCATGCCCATATTTGTAGAACTAAAACACTTGCTGCCATGCTCTTCCCCTTCTGATACATAATCTTGTGCATCTCATGATAAATATGAGCGAATAAGCATTCCCCACCCTAATCTCACGAGGTGAGTCAACAACCTCTCAATCATTTTGCACCAACTATATAGAAATCCTTGTTGTCCTCTATTAGGCATCACAAAACAACCAATCATACCTGCAAAAATGCAAGCCAAAGGGTATTGTGCACCATATCTACTCATCAAATCATCCCATGTAATAGCATGTTCAAGAAAAGTCTTGTCATGGAATATCTGTCTCAATGCCAAAACACCTGGTCATTGAGTAGGTTCATAATCAACCTTGTCTCCAGCGAACAAAATCCTCAAAATCATGTATATATCCTCTGGTATGATGGTCATCTATCCAACTGCTAAATGAAAGGTGTTATGCTCCGAATGAAAATGCTTGACTAAAATAGTCAACAAACTGTGATTCACATGGATACCAGGCATCAATAATAGGTATCTGAATCTACACAAACCAATATGACCTCTCTCCGCATCTAATAACTCATGAACTAGCTTCATCATCGGCGGAAATGTACACCAAAATTGAATATCCGGAAACCGAATCTGCAAAATCGAACATACAAATCGTTAGCACATGATTAAATTTTCACTAAAAATATGTTAAACATGCTCACGAATCTAATTATACAACATTCAAAATCAAAAATTGTTGTTTACACTCTAAAAAATGCTTGCTATTTTTTATACGAGTGTCCACAGACAAGCAGAAACTCATACGAGCAAACATTACACCCCGCACAACTAAACATTCTCATACAACAAACAATATCCTCTCGCACGACTAAATGTTCTTATAAGAACACTATCATTCGAAGAAAGGGTATACACCAGACGACAAACCCTACTTGCTTAAATGACAAAACAAAAAAGGACAGATACTCGTACGAGAAATGGTCATGAACCGCACGATAAAACAATGAAAACGAGTTTAAACAAAATTAAAATGCAAAAATTCACAAAAAAATCCAAAATTTAAGAAATGTAAAGGCTAAATATTGATCACTTACTGTTGGGGCATAGTTCCACGGTCGATTATGTTGTCTCTGGCACTCGAACCGATGCTCCTGAATCAGAATAGCCATTTTTCTTCGCATAAGGTTTTTCAAAGTTTTAAACTTTGAGAGGTAAAAAATGAATTTAAAATGACACATTGAACCCCTTATATAGCCCAAACCCTAAACATAAAACTTGTACCCTAAAATAAATAGGCTGTCTTAAGTCCATTTTCGAGATCGAAATCAAAATTTGACGTTAATTTTCTAGTCGAAATTTCACAATGTTGACCACTTAGTACTTTCATCCTCATGTCAATTTTCGAATCATTTTGAGCTCAATTCCAAATCTCAATTTAAATTCTCAAATCAACTCTGATTTTAGTTTGTCAATATCAATCTTCATGCTCAAATAATTATCATCGCTAAAAATTGCCTAAAATCGTTGTACCCTCAATATCTTTCAATTTCGCTCCCAAGGTGGCATACTCATAACATCTTTTCAGTGATTATCATTATCAAAAGTTAAGAAATTTTTCAAATCCTCTTCACAAAGTCAACCAAAAATATTTTCAGACAAAGAAAGTCAATTAAACCTTGTTACTAGGGGCATCTTAACTAAATCATGTTGTATCAAGTTGGGATTCTTCGATGTCAAATAAAGCAATCTCTAGGGGCATATCAATCTTTGTCCTTATCTGAATCAATCTTCAAGTCGATGTTCAATTTCATCACATCAAATGGTCTCTCTGTTTAGTCTCTATAAATTTAGGCTTCATCTCTCATTCAAAATACCTGGAGATTTATTGTTATTATGTAGTTTTTGCTCTAGAGTCATTGAAGATATTGTGCTTTGAGATGATTGCATCTTAGTTTATCTTTTTGCATATTTAGTTTAATCGTTATTGCTTGCATTCATCTAGCTTAATATCAATTCATCTAGCTTAATCCTGCATATCTAGCTTAATCCTGCATACATTTAGCTGAAATCTTGTGCTCATATAGATTAAATCCTTCGTCTTGGTGTAGTCTAGTCATTGGTATTGCTTATACAAATCTGAGAGCAAGTCTATACTCGCATCTTTTAGAAGGAAATAGGTTGATTTATTATGGTTTTTATATTCATGATTATATCTGTCTAACCATGCATGCAATGACTTAATTGAAGTGTTGTGTCTTACAACTTGCAGATGCTTATCCACTTTTCACACACACAATATATACACATATTATATATACATACAATATCTACATATTTTACATATTATACACATACATATATGTAAGCACACACACACATTTTAAACACACACATTAATATTTTTATGATGGAGTATCACACAAAGAACCACATACGTGTTGTTTTAGCTTTAAAATTGCGTACGTGCTTCTTATTGAAAAAAACCCCATACACGGTCTTTATACAAAAGAAAGCCTGTACGCACTTTTGACTGTTTAGGCTTGTGAATAGGCTTGGATGACAAAGTTGGGGGTTGGAAGTTTGGTTTCCCTCCATTTCCCTCCTTTTTGACATGCTTTGTTTTATCAACTTGGTTTCTCAACTTTGCCATCATCAGGTTTACACTTATCAAGTGGGTATTTCTAAAATTACCACCATATTTTCACCCATCTTCTGAGCTTTCTAACCATTTTTTTTTTTAAAATTTGAACAACAATAACATTATTATTGAATTTCTTTTACCAGTGTCTCCATAGTTCTCAGAGACATGTGTACCATTTTTTTAATAACTTTTGATCTAGTTATCCAAATTTAAAAAACTTTATATATTATTGTAGTGCACTTGATTCTTTACAATTTAAAAAAAAAATTGCATTTTCGATTGTTTTGGTGCAAGTTATGTTTCGCGCATGAACAGGTACCTGATTTTCAGGATGTGCTCGATTGGAAAAATCATTAAAAAAAAATACTCAACAAAAAATTACAAAAAAGTACACAACTTCTAGCGCTCACTCTTAACTATCTTTTTGCCAAAGGATTTGTCAAAATACTAAATCTAACTATGACTTTTTTGATGTGCACGTCAAACACTATGTTATGTTTTTAAGAAAAATAAGGGTCTATTTTTCAAGCGCGAAGGATTTGACCCCCTTAATCTTATCCAATTTTGAAAAAAAATGGTAGTTTGGAAACTAGATTCAGAGTTATACAATCTTTGTTCTTCGAGTATCTTCATATCTTGAGTGGATGATTCTCAAATTTCTCCTCCAAGTTCTGGTTTACCTGATTTCAGGAAAAAAAAGTGCCCACTTATACCTCCTTTTTGGACACCATCTTTGTGCACCTACCCAAGAATAAGATGTGAACATGTAATCACCATAATCTAAAAGTGTGTAGACACATACGTATAATATAACGACATAAGATTTGACATTATAAGAATATAAATCATAGATTTGAGCTTGGATCAAGATGGCATCGAGGCGAAGGCTTGGTCTGCAACTGAGGGATTTTAGGGATTTCAAACAAAGAGATCTACCCAGGTTCTATGCTCAGCCTGTTTTCAGGCCATGGTCGAAACCAAAATGGGTTTGGGAAGATAGAATAGGTTCCCCCTTCCCTCACAGCTGCGAATGGACAACAATGGCAGGAGTAGGGGTTTTGGGTGGAATAGAAATGGCTCTTCATAGGCCTTCAATGGTCTCAAGGGTTTCCCCGATGGCTCTAAATTAGACTAGAAAATGGTTGGAGACTGTCACAAACCATATTTATTTGTAATTATTTTATAGGAAAATAATGCTTATTTTTCATTTATGAAATTGAAATGAAATGGAAATGGAAATTTTAATAAATGATAATGAAATAGGAATTCAATGCGATAAAATGATTTACATTACGTAAATACAATTGAATGATCAATATTATTTTTATTATGAAATTGGGATCGTCATTGCTAATAAACAATTGAGTGCAAGTGAATGCAGGAACAAGTGAACGCGAATGAAGGCGAGAACATGGTTCAAGTAGAGTTGTTTTAGCTCGTGGACTTTGCTAGAATAGATGGGAACCTCACACACCACATTAGAATTTATAATCTGTATCTTGCAAAGATAGATGATTTAAATGACTTTATTTGAGTGTTTGTTTAAATTAGAATGATGAATTTGGTATCAGTAGTCTTAATTGACATTTCTTTAATTCAAAGAAAGAATTGATTTAAATGTTTTTAAAAGATTATACGTGTATTTTGATGATTGAATGTGCATTTTGTGTGCAAATAGTGTATAAATTTCATAATGAAAAAACTGTGCTTATATTTCTACTTTTTGATTTCTAGATAATGACATATATATATATATATATATATATATATATATATATATATATATATATATATATATATATATATATGTGTGTATATAAACATATATATGTATATGTGTATATGAAGTATATACACGCACATATATACTTATATGATTTATATAATGTTTAGAAAAAGAAAAGAATTAAATTTTAATTGATTTATCACTTTAGTTATATTTATATATATAATTATACATATTATATATGTATATGAGTTCGAAGAATAATTCGATCATATAAATATAAATACATATGTAATTATTATATATGTAAATATATTTATAAAATTAAAATATTTTGTTTTTATAAATTTATAGTTTATAAATTTATAGTTTATATATATATATATATATATATATATATATATATATAATCATGGAAAGTGATTTATTAAAAAATATGTTAACCGATTTGGTATTGAAGGACTTATTAATGCATCGAGTTAAGCATTTTCCATGTTATGAGGGAAGTCGACATAAGTGAAGTCGACTTGGCATGCCACTAAGACTTGGAATCGATTTGCAAGGGAGTCGATATTAATCGACCATGCAACTAACAAACACTTAGTGTTTGAGTGGAACATGGACTGCAGGTTGAATACATATTATAAATGTAGGGAAGCCAAAGTTGAATAATACACGAGCTATTTGGGGTGAATATAACCAAAACCCAGTGATAATTGTTAGTCAACGTAACACTTGGTCACGATTAGTAAGCATGGAGCCATACGGGGGGGGGAGGGTGGGGTGATATGCCAACGTAACATTTGGCCATGATTAGTAAGCATGGAGCCATACGTTGGGGGGGGGGGGGGTGATACACCTTCATTGCAATGACAACCGCTACTTTATAACAAAGTTTGAATTCAATTGAAATTATTACTAAAATAATGACAAACAGAGGTGTCAGATATAACTTAGATAATAGTCCACCACTCTTAGAGATTGGCCTGAAAATAGGAAGAGATATAGACTAGATCAGTACATATAGATTGTTGAATTATAGAAAACACACAACAATAACAACGATACACAGTCCAAAAAAAAGAAGAAGAATATACACAGAAAAAGAAAAAGAGAGAATAGACGGTTTTGGGGAAAATTCGGTAAGAAATCTTTAGAAAATTAGTAAGGATAGAATAGAGAAAAAGGATAGTAAATAGAGAAGATAGGTGAAAGAATAGAGAAGAGAAAAATCAAGGGATTAAACAACATAGAGGTTTGGAAATCTAGACGAATTGCAAACAGATTTGGAGAACATTATCATTGAGCATATTAGAGTTGGTTCAAATTTCAAAGGTAGGCTCTTAAACGATCAATAATGTGTTTTATTACTAGAGAATAAGAATAGAATTATCTTGAGATTTGAACGTTTAAGATGAATAGTAAAGAAAAGAGTTTATTTTCTGAATTAGTTTCTTGCATTAAATGCCACAATGATTATATAAAATTTCGTTTGAAAAACCATATAGGTATATGCAAATTAGAATTATCATTTTAGATTATGGAAAACATCTGTTAGAAACAAATTCGAGAAAAGAAGTAGATAGACAAAACATGTGGAAAAATAGAAAACTTTTATACTCTAAACTTAGAAATTTGAAACCATAAGATACATGATTACGCTATTTAGATTTTATGAGAAAATTTAAAAGAATGTGTACTCATAATTTCTATTTCTAAATTTTACTTTATCTATATGCTAAATATGCATACATGTGTTACACCTTCTTATTTTTAATAGTTATTCTTGATTTACTTGACAAGATAGAAGCAGAAGATTGTTTTCTTATTAGATGCAATTGGTTGTAAATGAGAGATTGTTTCCTCTTTATTTCTTAAACGAAAGGTTGTTTTCCTTAAAGATTGTAATTTTATCATGCGAGCAATGGGAAGCTAGACTTGAGAAAAGAAAGATTGTCTTCTATGTACTTCTCTTGATTTCATATGAATACTAGAAAAGCTAGATATGTTTTGTGTTTGTGGGAAAGTTACCTTCCGGGATGGGTGCCGAATGTGGAATCATATAGAGAATAGTTTGCTTTTCCAAACTATATTTTATTGCTATGCACAACATTATACTCGACCAAGTAAATTATTGACCATTGAAATAGATGGATTTATTTGTGCTCTCTACCATATCCTTGATTGATCTTGCTTGTTTCTTTATGGAATTAGAAAATTGAAAATGCATGTATCATTCTAGGCACGCACTAGATTCCATCTTGTCTATCGAATTCTTTTTGCTAAGAAATTCGTGCAGGGTCGGTATTCTTGATTGACCAAGAATTATGGGGAAGTGTAAGCTTCAAGGCTGGGTGGAAAAAGCACCTGAATCTTGTTCTTGTCTTCGTTATAAAGATTGCATTGAAGATGATCTTGGATTGTAGATAATTGGACGTATCTCATCTTTTACACAATATTTTTCTTGATATTTGAACTTAAGGAATTAGAAATACCTAAGTATTGTATGTCGTTATGATTGAGATATTACTACGTTTCCTATTGAATAAAGAATCTTAATCTCTTTATAGAAATCTCATGTAAGCTATGATATCAAAGGAATGATAATTTAGAGCTAAGAATAGAATTATGGAAGAAAAAAAACTTATTAAAAGAATAATGAGTTTATTTAAGAATAAAGATTAGTTTGTTTTATAATTGAATTTAGAACATTTTACGTCTTTACATTTAGTGGTGACAAAAAAAGATCCCTAGAGTTGATGAATCTGATAAGGTAAAGCAACCTCAACCAGAAGTTAAAAAGATTTCTTTTTTCCTGGACAACAGAAGTTGGAATGATTTTGTTTCTTTTTTTTAGGGTGAGGGGTTTTTTTATGAAGTGGGTTGGGGAGTGGCCTAGTTTTAGTTGAGTTAAGAGGTGGTGTGAAGAGAACTGGACATTTAAAGTTGATATTAAGACAATGTCAAATGGTTTTTTTCTAGCGATTGTGGAGAACAGTGATAGCAAAAACTAGGTCTTCAATAATGGACCCTTTTTCATGGGAGGAAAGGGTTTGTTTGTTAAAGAGTGGAAGCCCAATTTCAAACCCCTTAAAGCCTATTTAGAAGAGGTCCTAATCTAGCTGAGACTTTATAATCTTTCGTGGGACAACTGGAAAGAAGAGACCTTCATGACTATTGTCAACAAATTGGGTTTCTATATTAAATTAGATGAAGCAATAGAAGAGAAGGACTTTAGTATGTATGCGTGCATTTGTATTGGCTGGAAGCCACACTTCCCCTTGCCTTCTATTATTGAGATTAATACTAATGCAGGGTGTTGGACTCAACAAATTGAAATTGAGGAGAAAACAAAGCATTGCAAAATTTGTAATAAAGATGGTCATTCAGAGGAGGTGTGTTTTGTTGGTCCCAAGGGTAAATCAATAGAAGCAAATGAGGATGATATTAAGGTTCAATTCATGCAGGAGGAGAATAAATTCCAGTAGGAGAAGGTTTTGTGTGATGGGGCTTCACCTTCCACTAGTTTTTCTCAGGGTAATGAGGTCAATGGGAAGATGCAACTAGTTCTAAGTGTAGATGGGTCTTTGACCCAAGGGTCTGGTCGGGTTATTAGCCAAGCAGAGGCAACCCATTTAGTGGAAGAAGTGCTAGACAAAGTGGAGAAAGAAATGGAAGTATTAGAAGAGAACATGAAGGTTCAACAAAATATTAGGACAATACAGAGTGTGACCAGGTTGAGAATGATAGGATAGAAGATAAGGTTGTGGGAGCAGCGAGCGATGGTTATATTGACTCAGATAACATGTCCTAGGAGGAGGAAGAGGACAAATGGGGTTTGATGAATGAAGAAGGCATTGTGGAAATTTGAACTATTAACCAAACTAATTTGCAGGTCCTAAAAGCTTGCTTGGGGAAAAAAAATCAAGAGGGAGGAAACCTAACAGAGTTAGGCTTTCTATGGTGGGTAGTGCAAAGGGGTAGAGTAAATTAATAGTAGGGAAGGGGGCGACCCTTCCCGAGGAGAAATGAAACTCATTAGTTAGAATGTCAAGGGATGTAATGCCCCTAATAAGAGGCATTTGATAAAATGTGGCCTGAATCAAATGAAACCCGATTTAGTTTGTTTAGAGGAAACTAAGATGAGCTCGGAAGGGGGCAGGATGTCTGTTGAGATGTTGGAGATTGTGGTCAGGGTTTTTTTTTAATGCGAATGGTTCTGCTAGTGGTCTAGGTATCCTTTGGAACCCAGTTTCCCTAAATGTTGAAGAATTCGTAAACTCCCAATCTTGGCAACTTTGCAAGGTACATTATCTTAGAAACTTTTTGAAGGATAATTATCTCAGAAATTTTTTGAATGGGGAGTTCGAGCAGGAATTCTGCTCCACTGATCACAACTTGTTTGCAGGAGAATGATACGATCGTAGGACAAGAATGACAATATGCAGGACAAGAAGTTCAAAGGACAGGAGAGAGTTGGGATGAAGGCACAATTTCTGAAGATGGGGACCAAAAAAATGGGGGAATTCGAAATGATCTAGGTGAGCTTGACGGTTCACGTTCGAGTTGTTTCTAAACCATGGTCTTCCCTCTTCGGTGTTAAACTAAATGGTAAGTCAGCATTCCCTCCAGATAGTAATATTTCTAAGCCAACTACTAGTAGTTTTACTATTGCCATCCCTGATTAGATAATAGATCATACTATTTCCTTGATGGCTTTGTCTTTGGTTGGGAAGTTTATGGGTCATAGGTCCAATATTTATTTGGTTAGAGCTTTTGCTAAGAAGAAATGGCGTTTGAAAGGTCAGACTGAAATTATTGCTATGCCGAAAGGTTTTTTCTCTTTTGCCTTTTCTTGTGAAGAAAATCTATTTGATGTTTTGTGTGGAGGCCCTTGGGTTATAGGGGAGGCTTCTTTGGCTTTGAAGAGATGGGCTCCTAATTTGGACTTGAACGATGGTATTTTTGCTTCTGCTCTTTTCTGGGTTAAACTGTCAGGCTTTTCGTGGGAGTATTGGCATGAAGATGTGTTTAGGGGTTTGTCTAGATCTTTTGGGGAATTATTATCTGTTGATCCTATGATGACGGCCAAGAAAATAATGGTTTATGCTAGGATCTGTGTTTGTATTGCTCAAGACACTAATCTCACTTCCTTGGTGGATATCATGTCTAATATGGGGAAATGGACTTAGAAAGTTGAATTTGAAAATTTGTCGTTCATCTGTTTCCTCTGCAAAAAGTTTGGGCATTGGGCTAAGAAATGCCTCTTTCATTTAAACAAGAAAATTGTCTAGAAGAATTGTCCTAAGCAACATATTTGGAGAGAAAAGAAAACCAAAGAGAATCACGGTGATATCGATGTTGCTGAGACTTTCCCTAAGGAGAATCAGGGTGATATTGGTGTTGCTTAGACTTGCCCCAAGTCTATTTATGGGCTTCAGAACAGGGTTGGGCTCCCTACGACGGTAGGGAATGCTGAAAAAATGGTGTTAAATGGGTCCAATCTACATGCCCCTATTCAGATGGAGCTATTGGAACCCTAAGTTCCAGATTCATGCCAAAAAGTAGATTTCTATGTTCAATCATGTGTAACATCTATAATCAAGCAGGTTCTTCCATTTCCAACTCTAAGAAACCAGGTTTGGTGCATGAACAAGGTGGTCAATTTCCAGGTATGTATGTGGTTGCAAAGGCAAAATCATTCCAGGTACGTCTTTTTGAACCATAATTTCTTCTCACCTAAGCACTATTATGTCAATTTAATTGTTCATATGCATTTTGTATATCATAAATATGTTCTATACCAAATTGTAGATCCTCTTGATAACAGTTCTTGTTTCTCTTGAGGCTAATCTATGTGCATTTTCTTAGAATGTATAAATCACGAATTGAAAGGTCATATTCAAGCATTGATAGCTCTTTCCCATTAAACGCTTATGTCAAACTAATTATTTGTGCATATTATCTTCATCTTAATGAAGACCAATGCTGAATTTCAAAGTGTTGTGAATCTATTTTCTAGTTTTTCATTGGCTAAAACCAAATGGAGTTTTTTCAGAATTGTTGTTTGTAGGATTACAATGTTGACCAAGTGCTCTCTTTGGATTTTAATATCTATTGGCCGGATAGATATCTTATCAGATGAAATGGTCCACATGATTCCCTATATGGAAATAAAACTATTTTCCAGGTTTCGGATCTTCGTTAGCCCATTTCTCATATTTTTGAAGGCAGAAGTAAAGACAGTTTTCAGATGTTTGTCAGTGAGATTTTTAGGATTAAAAAGTTGTCAACTTTGGTGATTAAAATCTCCGCGCTCAGAAAATATCTTGAAAAATTGTTTGGTGAAATTTTCTTTGGTATATGAGACTATGTGCCCATAAGATTTCATGAGAATCAAAGAAGTTTTGACCTGCCTTTTGATTATTTTCTGACTGATCCCGACATAAAAATACGTCATAAAAAAGTTTTGAATTTGAAGAATCAGAGGACAACCCACTTAATATTTTGATGTCAAATGCTTCTATTTTAATTTTCATAGAGATCAGAGCTCGTTTGATGTATTATTTTAAAATTTATATTGCCCGCGACTAGCTCTCGCAAGCCAGTTTACAAAGCAAGTATCAAAATTTGGCGAGCTACTTGAAATTTGAAATAAAACCCATGTTTTATTTCAATTATCATAACTTTTGGCCAATTTTCGTGGCATTTAAATTTTTTATTTTCTTGCATAGTTTGAAGCAGTTTTAAAAGGAGAAGTCTTCATTGCCATTGAGTATCAGTGTAGGATATAATGTGCTAATCTGAAGAAGCTATGCTACCCCGATGGATCCATCGTGAGGTAATATATTTTTAATTTTTGTTTTGCAAAGGGATACTATAACACAAAATTATATTTCTTAGGTTTGCATGTACAGGAAGTATCTTTTTACTTAAGAAATTTAATAGAGTATTTTATTTTCATAATGATTTTTTACCATTCATGTAAATACCATAGAAAAGGAAAATTATTATTTTAAAGATTATATTTTCCACATTTTATGAACTTTGAATTATTATTTTTTTGAAAGGGAAATATTTGTGTAAAAGAAATAATTATATTTTACATATAAATGTTCTTTAATGCATAATATTTGATTAATAAGTGGATTTTAATGTTACGATCTTTTAAGCTTTCATAAATATTTTTACCTTAAAATAATGAGTTGAATATATATTTTTGGGTAAATTTTATTTATGAATAATCAAAGAATGAGTACATTTTTATTATTTTTCTCTTTTGTTGATTTAGAGAGAAATAATATTTCCGAAGGGATTTGTTTTTGATTAAGGAAAAAGCAGGTTTTGAAGGGGCCCAGAAACCCTTTACAAGCAGAACTTAAACATCAAAGCTATGAGAAACAGAAAAGAATAGAACCACAAAAAACCAGCAGAAAACCGAAGAAAACCCAAAAAAGCCCCATAAAGCCAGTAGGCCTTCCAGCATTCAGATTTTTTCCAGGGCTTTAGCCAGGGTGTTGCTGATTTCATACAGCTCTTTGATGTTGTCTTTGAAGTTAGGGGGATCCTTTGCTGAAGCAGCCACAACTTTCTTGATACTGGCCCTGGTTCTCTTCGCAGTACCGCCCACCGCAGTAGCATCACTGCTTCCAATCTGGATGGTCTCTTCCTCCAGGTCAAGATCCACGATCGGTTTAGGAGTGCAGGTATGATCAACGACCTTGGCAATGTCCTCCAGGTTTTTAGTGACAGCAGAGAGGATACTTGGGATAACTTCCATCAGATTTTTCATCACTTCTTTTCCCTCTTCCAGTGATTTTACCTTATTCTCCATTTCCTGCTTCCAATTAATCTGCTTTCTGTTTTCATCCTCCCTCTTTTCATCCATATTTATCCCTTTCTTATCTAGGTTTTTCAGGGTCTCGTAGGTCTATCTATCGAAATCCATTCTAGCCTCAAAGAACTTCTTGAGGTTATCCAAGATAAGCCCTTTACTAGCACTTTCCTTGTCCTCGCTATCCCTATCCTCTGTCAGGTCCTTCTCAGAATTCACTCTGGTTTCCTCGTTATCCTTGGGATCCACTTCTTCCATCAGATGGTTGTTGTCCTTACCAATGCATTTGCTGAGGATAGGGCTTTCTTGACCAGGCTCATTATCACCACTTTCTTCCTCATTACCCAGCTCCTCGCCTTTCCAGTTGTCTTCACAATTGGAGTCGTCCGTCTCCATTCCGCTACTTTCCTTAACAATGTCCTATGTTTCCAACCCAGGGACGCTTTTCCTTTTTTTATTGGAGGATGCCTTCTCCTTGCTAGTTTCTCCCTCTTCCATCTTTCTCTTGCCTAGAGAGGCGGAAATCCTCTTATTTTCTTGCCGGGCGAGGGTTTTGCAATACTCATAGATGAGCAACAGAAGCCCACAGTGGAGAATCGGGCTGGAAGGGTTAATCCTGTGTTTGTTGAGGGACCTGGAGAGGGACCGAAAAAGGTAGTAGGGAAAGGATACCTTTTTGTCGTGTCTAAAATGGTTTAAGAGCATGAAGTGGTAGGTGTGGGCCCTGGAGAAATGGCCTTCAACCATGATGTACTCCATAATTGCGTTCAGAACCCAGCCCCACAACTTCTTGATGTTTGCAGCTTCATAGTAGCCCCTAGTAGCCTTGCCAATTTTAGCCCTCTTTCTGTTTTCATGGGAACAAGTTAACCGCGTTGTTGGAGACTTTAAGGTCTTGAAAGAAATTAAGCCCAGTGTGGGGCATTCCAGTCACAATGGAAATGAGCCCAGCATCCAGTTTAAACTTAACTCCATAAAGTTTAAAAGAGCCATTAGACCAGTTTTCAGAAATCTTGGAAACAGCTAAGTTAACCCTACCTTTGTCATAGTCCTCAAGCTTCTCCATGAAGCTGGTAAGAGAGCTCTTCTCCAATTTTGCCCATACTTTTGGCATCGCTTTTCAGGTTGACGTGTTGTCTGGTTCTTCCCGCCTTAGGTCTCCTCCCATCTTCGGATACGGGCTATTTGCTCTGTTTCTCTACAAATTATAACCTTCTTTCCCGATGTTTCTCAAGTTTTTGAACTGAGTAACCCACAAAGCATGTGGCAATTTATTAGAGATAATAGAAGATCTGTCGCAATGCCAAGTAATGATGGCCTTTCCAACAAGGCATAAATGATGCTTTTTACTTGTCATGATTAAATTGTCCTTCTCTCCCCGTATAATGGTCCTTTCTAAGGAACTCTTTGATATTTAAATTGAGATCCTCCTCGTGCCAAATTATTTGAGAGTCAGAGTTAACTCCAGTATTCGCTAAACAATCTGCAACACTGTTTTTCTCTCTGAAGGCATGTTGAATAATAATTTCTTTGAAACTGGCAATGATCTCCCTAGCTTTCATGATGATATTTTCAATAGACCAGGAAGGCTCTGATTCCCCCTTTAAGCACTTTATAATATTAAATGAATCTCCCTCAAGCCATATTTTATCATAATTTAGATTTTTGGCTATAATTAAGGTATTCAGGGCGGCAGAGGCTTCAGCAAAATGGCTAGTTTGATTCCCCAAAGGACCAGCCACTGCCTTAAGACAACTTCCAGGAAAATTCCTGACAATTCCCCCATATCCAACTTTACCCGGATTCCCTTTAGAGGCCCCATCAAAGTTAGCCTTAATCCATCCCTGCGGGGGAAAACACCAGACTAGACCTTCTCTTCCAGTCTCCTTGCTAGTAGTGGTGGTAGAAAGGTTCCACCTGTCTTTAAAATCATCTTTAGCAGCAGGTCCCTGATTAGTGCAGTAGAGGCATTCAAAAATACTCCTAAAGATTTTATCTGCAACCACTTCAAGAATAGCCCTTTTATCCAAAGGGATTTGTTACTATTGGAAATTTTTGGAATTTATAAAGTAAAAATTTCTCTAAACATTATTAAATGTATATAGACAAATTTTTTAGAAATTTTAAAATGATTAGTGTAACTTTTGAAAGATATCTTTGAAAATCATTTGAATGTTAGGGATTCTTTTTTATGTAAACATTTGCCCTAAAATTCTATTTTAAGGGGCAAATTATTAAATATCCCTAGTGTAATATGAATTTTTGATTACATCGTTGGGTGTGTAGGATGCTCACATGTGAAAGTTTGAATTTATTTTTCCTAAGCACATGTTGAGCAGGGAGTATTTCTCACCACATAATGATCTTTATTTACTTGCAAAAGCACTTTGAAAACAAATTTTATTTGTAGTCTTTGATATAATTATGATAATATTCTAATTGCCTTTGAAGAAGTTATAAGAGAATATATTTTGACAAAGGGGAAATTATATGTATACATAAGTTCTTTCAATATGGTGACCTAATGATATTGTCTCTCATCATGTTTTTACCCTAATATTTTGAATTGAATCCATATAAGGGTAAATATTATTCTTTATTGTATGAATAATGTATTTGAGAATCAAAGTGTGAATATTATTCTTTATTGTATAAATTAAGGATTTGAGAATCAAAGTGTAAATATTATATTTTGTTCAAAGAAGAAAATGTATTTTGAAAAGTTCTTTTTACCCAAGGTAAAATGATGAATAGCATTTATTAAAATGGATTTTGGTGTTTTGAGGCAATCTTTTCATATGCATATTATTTGCCCTAAGTTAATAAATTGAATATGTTCATTAGGGTAAATTATTTTTATCATATAGTTAATGATTTGATTGATTTTTGCAAGTATATATTCTATTGGAATTGCCCTAAAAGGGTGAAAATGCGTTCTAATCACATGGTTGGAATATTGATTCACGATGTCATTTCCAAAAGGGAAGTATATTCTTATCATATCACACTACCTTATGTTATTATTTGAATTCGATTCAAGATGAAACTTATATATGTTATTTACCCTAAATAAGTGCGTTGAATATATATATTAGGGTAAAGTGTTATTTTATATAAATGGATGTTATGTTTGCAAAATTATTTTCTTAAAATTTAAATACTTTGGTTTATTGAATTATTTTAAACAAGTATTTATATAAATATTATTGACTTTTCAAACTAAAATCTAAGGTGGAATATGTTTAATTTTAAAATCAAGAAATTTGATTGGCTTATCTTGTGTGTAGGAGATATTGAGAAGATGATGAATATTTGCCGAGGAATTTTATCAAGGTGGAGAATAAAAGACACATTATTAAAGCATCATTTAGTATTTTTTAGGGTTCTCATTTGTAATTGTTTATTAAACCAAAGGGTGTGTCCTTTGGAATACAACTGTCTGTAACTCCCTTCTGTGTATGAAAGGGTGTGTCCTTTCGTATATGTCTTTTGATTCACATACTTATAGGGAGTCATTTTTGTATGTAAGGGGGGAAATACTGTTGGGAAGGATTGCAAGTTATATGTATTAGGGAAGTCTATAGGAAGAATGTCTTTTTATGCAAACAAACTGTAATGGAGTATCTTCAAGTGCAACTTATGTATGCAATCATTTCCTAAAGATTAATATACAAGGTTCATTGTTTCTTTTCTAAATATTGTGCATACTTCTGTGTTGATGAGTTATCTTTGTCCTCTTGATAAATTTGTCATTTGATTTTCTATGATGTGCCATCACATGTTGTTACATTAAATGTGAGGTTGGGTTTTCATTGTTTATGTAACACATACTAAAACCTTGATAGTTGATGATTAATATTGTCTCTCGAGTTGATAAGATCTCTTGTCCACAAAGTCATAAATATCCCTGGATAGAGGCACTGGTTTGTTATTTATCTTTTAAGGTCCTGGTTTGTTATGCATTTAAGGTCCTTGATAGAGAAACAATCTTCCCAAACCATATATGAACTAATCTTTGCATATTTCTTTTAAGTCCTGAAAGCATTCTTATTCTTAATATACAATCATAGTCATTTTCATTTCTTTTCAAAAGCATTCACTTAAAGCACATACTAAAGCATAATTGCATAACAATCATTTGCCAGTTTTGCATTTGCTAACCATAAAGCTCAAATCCACTTTAAATAACTCTTTTTGTGCTTGAGAGGGAGAGGTATACCCACCTAGGTTCAGTGGAGCCTTAAGTGAAGAGGGATTTGGTCTTTGACCATCCTTGTTCATTGACCAAGGCTAGTTGGATCAGTTAAGGGCATACAAATCCTTAATTTTTCCAATCCGTGGTTTTGGGAACCAACAGGAGCATTGTAATGTTGAAGCCAATTTGAAGTCCAATGCTCCTGACTAGTAGTTGGAGGATGGATAGATAGCATAAGGAAATAATGATGGTGGGGATGTCTATTCACCTATGACTTCACTTAAGAAAATGAATGAGATAGTTATGAAGGTTGTATAGCCATCCTTCCATCCTTGACTATTTCAGGCTCTCAATCCATGGAGGTTGTTAAAGCCACTTTCCCTGAGGTGGAGCTATCCCCCCTTTCTCAGACTTCGTTGAATATTAATCTAAAGGAGGATTTTGGTGGAGCTTGTTCTTTGATTGCGGGGAAGGAAAACATGGCTCCTACTCAGGTTGTCCCGGAGGGCGAGGTTATGCAAGTGGAGAGGAAGAAGTCCAAAAAAGCTGGGCAACAGGTTGGAGTTTCACAAGCTGGGATTTCTACTAGGAAGAGGCTTAAAGCTGATACTGGTACTCTAAATTCTCCTCCTAGTAGAAAATTGACTAAGTGGTGTTGAGAGCATGAAATTCATCATAACATATTAGATGGTAGTCAAAGGATTGTCTTTGAGGTATGTTCTCCAGGTAAGAAATGAGATTCATTTCCTGGAATATAAGGGGACTAAATGGGTCCCATAAACATGATATTATCTGGTCAGAGATCACAGGCCAAATATTGTGCTAATCCAGGAAACTAAAATGATTAGGGAGAAAGTGAAAAAGATGAAGTTTTTTAAGAACTGTGGGGTTGTTGGTAGTAGTTTTGATGGCGCCTCTAGTGGGATTACTATTTTTTGGAATCTTAACTATATTAAGGGGAAAATTTTGGAAGTTGATACCAATTTTGTCTCTGTTAGGTTTCACCATATTAGAGATCATTTTACTTGGGTTTTGTCTAATATCTATGCCCCAAATATGAAAGCTACTAGAAGTAAATTTTGGAAGAAGTTGGAGGCCCATCATGTTAGATTTAGTGATGATAACTGAATTATTAAGGGAGATTTTAATACTCCCCTTTGTGATTTTGAAAAATTTGGAGGATCTCAAGTGCACATGGATAGCAGAATGGACCTTATGGATTTCATTTATCTCCATGCTCTACATGATGTTGATATTCAAAGGGCATCCTTTACCTGGACCAATAGAAGAGAAGGTGATGATATGATCCGAGTACATTTGGACTGGACCCTTATATCCAATAACTGGCAGGTTAAATTTTTGTGCTCTCTTACGGGTCCTCTTACGACTCTTCCCAGAGTCTGGTCTGATCACTTCTCTATTTCATTTGTCGCTGATGCCATTGTTGGAAAAAGAAACTTTCCTTTTAGGTTTTAAAAGATGTGGTTGTCTCATCCTTCATTGGAAGATTATATTAGGAAGTTGTGGAATATTTCTGTGGATGGTTCTGCTATGTTTAAAGTGGCAACAAATCTTAGATTTGTTAAAGATAATGCTAAACATTGGAATAGAGAAGTGTTTGGAGATTTATTTGCTTCAAAGGCTACTATCCAGTGTGAGCTTAAGGAGATCTAGGATAAGATTTAGGCTGAAGGATACTTCTTTGTCTCTCTTGAGATAGAAAATGAAATTTTGAGGAAATACCATGATATTATTGCAGGAGAAGAAGTTTTTTGGAAGCAAATATCTAGAGCTTTATGGCTATCCGCTGGGGATAGAAATACTAGATTCTTCCATATGACTACCCTTAGATACAAAGTTGCTAACAGGATTTCTAGGATTGTGGTGGAGGATGGGATCCTCAATAAAGATGATGAGATTTGTGGTGAAGCTACTAGGTTCTTCGCCTCCCTCCTTTAAGTTGAAGTGAATCTGGATGCTAATTCTCATAATACTTTGTTAGATGTTGTCCCTACTATTTTGGGTGAGGAGAAGAATAAGTTCTTGACTTCCATTCCCTCTAAGGATGAAATCAAAGTGGTCGTGTTTTCCTCTGAGGGTAATAAAGCCTCGGGGCTGGATGGTTTCCCGATGTTCTTTTTTCAAAATTTTATTAGCATATTCTGGAGGAGGATGTTTCTAATGGGGTGAAAGAGTTTTTTGGGGCTAGGAATTTACTAAAGGGGCTGAATTCTATATTTATTGTCTTGGTTCCCAAGACTACTGGTGCAGACTCTATTGACTATTTCCACCCACTTAGCCTATGTAATTCCTTCTATAAGATTATTTCAAAGGTGTTAACTCTGAGACTTCTGACTATATTGCCCTTCATTATTTCCTCACAATAGAATGGCTTTGTTTCGGGAAGGAAGATCCTTGACTCTATCATTATGGTGCATGAAAATATTCATTCTTTGGAGGCATCTTGTAAAGAAGGATTTCTTATGAAGCTGGAATTATCCAAGTCTTATGATCGTGTGGACTGGTTTTTTCTTTCTAGAATTCTTAATGCTTTTGGGTTTAGTAGTAGAGTTTTGCATCTCATATGGTAGTTGATCTCTACTTCTTATTTTGTTGTAATCATCAATGACTCTCTTTCTCATTTTTTTAAGCCTTCCAAAGGCTTAAGACAGGGGGGATCCCATCTCTTTGATTCTTTTTACCATTATGGCTGAAGGTCTTGGTAGATATTTGTTGAAGCTTGTTTCAGAGGGTATTTTTTAGGGTTTGCATCCTTCTTCATCTAATATTGTGTGCTCCCATCAACAGTTAGTTGATGATACTATCCTTTTGGGGAGCTCTACTATTAAGGAAGTGAGGATGTCAAAGAATGCTCTCAATCTTTATGGTAGGGCTTCTGGTCAACTAATTAAATGGAGGAAGAGATCCCTCTTTTTATTTATCACTCTTGAGGTGAGGCAGAGAAGGATTATTGATATTCTTGTTTGTGACATTGGTTATTTCCCTTCTACTTATCTTGGCCTTCCTCTTTGTTTGAAACCGCTGGATAGATTCAATAAAAAAATTGGCAAGGTGGAAAGGTGCATTGCTGAGCCAGGTTGGCAAAATATAACTTCTTAAATCTTCTCTTCAAAATATTCCTATCTATGCTCTAAGTTTATTCAAAATCTCTTTTAAATTTGTGGAAGTTATTGAGAGGATTAAAAAATGGTTCCTTTGGTCCAGGGTGGAGGAGAGAAAGTGTCTTCCTTTAACTGCCTGAGAGAATGTTTGTAAACCTAAGGCTTTGGGGGCTTGGGAAACAGAAGTATCCGCTCTTTCAATAATGCTCTTTTGGATAAGTAGATTTGGAGGATTTATGAAGATAAAAGGGAGTGGAACTCGATTTGGCTCAGCAAATATTTGTTTAATTTTTCTTCTCAGAAGGATTTCCTTTACTCAACGTCTCTCCCTGTTGGGTCTCATCTTTGGAATAATGTGCTCAAAGCTAAATATGTGGTTGTGCTCAGGAGAATTTGGAAGATTGGGAGTGGCAAGAAAGTTATATTATGGGAGGATTCTTGGCGCTCTTTTGGCTTGTTATGTGACAACCCTAATTTTTCTCCTTTTATGGAAGCTTGTAAAGATAGATTTGGTATTTTTGTTGCTGATTATTGGAAGAATTCTAGTTGGGTTAAGTTATCTGATGTTATCCCTTCTCTTATTCCTATTCAACTATCTCTTTTCTCTTGCCTTCCTCTTTTGGATGCTCAAGATTCCTTGATTTGGAAAGGGACTTCTTCTTGTCGCTTTTCGGTGCCTCTATAGTCTCTTTGTTGTCTTCTACTACTTTTCCTCGCCCTATTGGGTGAAAGATCATATCCCTAAAGTTAATATATTTTCTTGGCTCCTTCTCCAAAAAAAAAATCTTACTACTGATAATCTCTGCGGGAGAGGATTTGTGCTCCCCAATAGATGTTTTCTTTGTTTGAAGGATGAGGAATCGGTTTCCCATATTGTCCTTCATTTCCCTTATTCTTTTGAAGTGTGGAGTAGAATTCTTCATAAGTGGAATCTTTGTTGGGTGTTTCCTCAGTACGTTCTGAATTTTTTTTATTCAATGGTGATGCCCTTCTTCTAATTTTGTTATTAAGGTGATGTGGTCTTTTATCTTCCCTCATGTTTATTGGGGTATCTGGAAGGAGAGGAATAATCATATTTTCAGGGATGCCTCTCTTCCCACCGAGATGGTTTCTGAAAATATTTGCATGGCAATCCTTGAGAACATCAATTTAGTGGCTAGTGCTACTTCCAAATTGCCTTTTGTTCCAGGCAGAGATTATGATATTATTGTCTCTAAGGAGTGGAGGATTGTTGTTGATATTTATAAACTAGGTGGACAGATTAAACAATTTAGAGTCAAATTAGTGTGGAGCTATCCTCCTTTAGGTTGGGTCAAGATTAACTTTGATGGGGTGGCTAAGGGAAATTCGGGGTCGGTTGGGTGTGGGGAGTGTTAAGAGATGAGTATGGCAGGTGTATTGTAGTGGTGGCACTCCCTATGGGTAGTAGCCAGATGAACCACCTAGCTCAAGCTATGGGAGCCTTTCAAATGTTCCAAATTGCTAGACAATTAAAAGCAAGAAGGTTTGGATTGAGGTTGATTCAAATAATATAATTTAGTGCCTAAAAGGGAAAAGTAGAGCCTCATGGACTATTCAGAATTTAATCAAAGCTTCTATTAGAATTATTAGAACCTTTGATAAAACCTTTATTTCCCATGCTTATAGGGAAGTGAATTTTGTGGCTGATTATTTTTCTAATGTGGGGGTTAAGGTTGAGGCGAGAAAGATATGGTATAATGAGGACACGTTGGATGCTGATATCAAATCCCTTCTAATGTATGATTGGACACATGAAAGATTTGATGTGATATCTACTAATCTTGATGATGAGGGTAATTAAAGTTTCTATTATTACTTTTTTGGCTCTCTGTCAGAGCACCTTTGTTTCTCATTATTTCCATATGGCCTCCTACATTTTACAGGTGGTTCTTTCTTGGGAAGCTGGCACTGGGTCTTTTGTTAGTTGCTCTGTTTCCATCGGGGTCTCTATGAATTTTTTTAAGCTTGATACTATGGGGGTAAGAAATCCTCACCATGAGCGAGTTTGTTTGTACCAGCAACTGCCTGAGTATGGGCCTCCGATAGGTACCTGAAACTGGCTTTTGTTTTAGTAGGTAGTGTTAGCACTTTACAAAAATTAGATGGTTTTCCTACATAAAGTTTTTGAACTTTAGTAATTTTCCCACCATTGTCTCATTATACTTCATTGACCCCATCATTGATTATTGAAATTATTTTCTCACTACTATCTATAAATCAACTACATTTTAATAGTTATTTACATATTAATTATATTCCCACTACTGTCTATCAAGTAATTACCTACAATATGACCTTCGCCTTGTGAAAAATATCATAATTCAATGTGTTTTATAGCTGACAAGAATATCAGGAATTACTGATAAAGTTACAAAATCATGAAGAAGTCCTTTTTCGCCAAGATTCCTTGTATATCCCAGTGAAAAGAAATGTCATATCAACATAACAAAAGGAGCTGACAAAATGAAATGATCTCACCGAAAAGTTATGTCCTGGCGAAAACAATTAGTTGATGAGATGAGGCATCAATCTTAACGAAATCAGGGTTGCATTGTAATACTAAGGGTTTGCCAGAGAAGGAAGGAGTCCTACTGACAAGTAGTGTCTCGCTGAAAAAAGGAATGTAGGAGAGACTCATTTTGCCTTTCACTGAAATAGAAAATGTCATTGGGATATTTATAGTCTACTTGAGCTGAAAGGAGTCTCACCGAAAGAAATTCATCGATGAGAGTGTTGGCATTGACAAAACCAGTCAATCCAGAGAACTGATATATGAGCTAAGATTTGTCATTGATGTCTAACATTGACCGGTGAAGTGCTATCAATGGAGTAGTGTATTTTAGTAGCAAAGGCGATGACTCGCAAACACATGGAAACAACATTAGAAATAGATGACCAAAGTTCAATTAGCTCAAGGGAGGACAAACTAAGCCAACCGGTCTGTCACTCAAGAAGATCGATCATTTTGATGATGATGAAGTCACAAAAGGTTACTCAGGCAAGAAGACTTGAGGTTGTATGCAAACTAGAACCTCATTGGAAAATAGGGAAAGAGACTTGATGCTAGCACAAAAAACCAACAATCAAAGGATGAAATGGTAATATAGAGTGCAGTGGTATACCAGTACACTGGTAAGGAAGAAGGAAGATAGGTGATCACCATAAATCTCGGAGCGGTGATCGGTTATTCAGTTGCTGTGGCAAAAGGTGAGTTGGTGAGCTTGTGTCTACGCCAAACTAAAAGTTGGTGAAGTCAACTTTAGTTATCATGCAATCAAGCCATGATTACTTGTGGATTTTTTGGTTCACACTTAAATGACTAAACTCGACCCAGAAGTCATTATTTTTGGGGGATGTAGTGGCAGAATTAGTTGAACAGTTGGCAGAATTGTTGCAGGATGCGTAGAGAAAGAATGGGAGAATTTGAATTTGAAATCTTTCAAAATTTGTGATTGCTTTGATTGAGGAAGCACCGGAAGGTGATGACAGAAAATGTATAAAGTATTTTTGAGTTTATTTAAAAATTCTTGATCGTAAAATTTGCAAAAATAGATCGTATAGAAAGTGATCCAAAGTGAAGAGTAAAGTGAGAGGAAGTGCTAAAAATATTTAGCAGAGTAGAGAGTGTATGAGGTAGACCAACAGAGTGCATAGTCGAGGGACTTTGGACCGATAGAGTGTAGAGCCGAGGGATAGAGGACCAACATAGTGCAGAGGTGAAGGTCAGAGGACTGACAGAGTGCAGAGCCAAAGGTATAAACAGATAACCAGTGTTGTGCAGAGCAGACACAACCGATGTGGATAGAGTATAATTCTCATTGTGATTTGATCAAGCTATCAATAGCTAATTCAACAAATCATCCTTTGTTTCTCTCTAACCATTGCAACTTAAATCCCTTAACCCGGTGGACTTTAACAGGTCCCTTTGTAAAATCCTTTAACCGGGTGACATCTTAATTGATGTTCTTAAGTCCTTTAATCAGGCTACCTTTACCAGAGTAAAGTCACTAACATGCCTTAAAACAAAATCCCTCAACTGAGTGGCACCTAACAGTGTCTTTGTAATCTCCTAATAGGGATGGCTCCTCACCAGGCATACTCTAGAAGATTACAATTTTTGTGAGTTCCTACTCACATCATGGTTTTCTCCCATTTCAATTTCCACGAGATAAATCTTGGTGTCATTGTATATCTTTTCATGCATGCATATTCTTCTGCAGTAATTAAGTATATTGATGAATATTAAGTAAGTGCATATTTGAGTAAAAAGTATTAATTATAAAAATTTGATAAAGTGTTGATTCACCCTTCCCCTCTCAGCACCGGTTGGGACTAACAATTGGTATTAGAGCATCAGGTCATTAGATTCAGAAGAAGCTTAAACAACTTAAGGAAAGATCCAAGATGATGCAAAATGAGGGTCCTAAGTTCTCTTAGGAGAATTACACCTTATGGTGTGGAAGAATGAAGCTTTATCTAAGATCCCTAGGAGAACATTACTGGAATCATGTAATCACAGTCTATGGAGGAGATACTCATGTTCAAAAGGCTAAAGTAGCAACTTGAGAGGAAAATATGATGAGATGAGGATGCAAGAAGGAGAAAATATATAGTAGTATAGCAAAAGAATAAAGGATGTAGTAAACTCCATTAAAAGTGCTAGAGGAAAGCTTGAAGAGGATGATGTGGTTAGCAAAATCCTGAGAACCTTGCTACCACAATATGCCATAAGGGTCTCTGCTATCCAGGAACTTAGATCCTTGGGAACAGTTAATGTATTGCTTGACTCACTGATTGGTAAGTTGACTACTTTTGAAATGAGCAACTATGACAACAGTGTACCAAATATTGATGCTAATTTCAAAGCCTCCATGATTCATGCACCAACAAGGAGAAGAAAAGAAACCATAAGTAGTTCTACTACAAGAATTGGTCATTCTCATGAAAGTGACAATCTGTTATATGAAGAACAGGAACACAATGAAATTGAAGCTCTATTGGCAAGAAGATTTCCAAGAGGAAAAGGAAAGTATAAAGGTAAATTACCCTTAAAGTGCTTCTCCTGTAATAAGATAGGTCATATTGCTTCAAGATGTCCTAAAAATGATAGAGATAGGAAGGATAATTTCAAAAGCTACAAGGACAAGAGCAAGAAGGAGTGTTATCTTGCTGAAGAATGAGTCACTGATGAAGAATTAGAAGGATCTGATGGAGATGGAATTGCATTTGTGGTAGTTAAGGAAGATAACACAGAGGAAGGTGATATGGCACTGATTTCTAGTTCAAACCAGTGTGGAGACTGGGTAATTGATAATGGTTTCACTCACCACATGACCGGTGACAGATTCAAATTCCTCAGCATGGAGGATTGCAATGGAGGAACTGTGAGATTCAAAAAATGATGCTCCTTGTGTAGTAAAAGGTAAGGGATTTATAGCCCTAAATGATAAAACAAATTATGAAGATGTCTATTGGGTAGAAGGGCTAAAATATAGTTTGTTAAGTGTTGCAAAACTTAACAATAAGGGTTACCAATTATAATTCAATGAAGGAATATGCAAAATAAATGACAAATCAAGAAGTCTAATTGCTACCGGTAAACAGTCTAGAGGCAATTTGTTTCACATAGACACCACCATAGGTAGTTGTCTAATGGAAAAGGTAGAAGACAGTTGGTTATGGCACAAAAGACTGTGTCATGTTAACTTTGATATCATAGCAAAAGTTAGTAAGACGAAGTCTGACAGAGGTATGCCTAATATAGTGAAACCTAAAAATGCTATGTGTAAAGAGTGTCAACTAGGAAAGTTGACCAGGTCTACTTTTAGCAGCAAATATTTTTCATCTAAAAATGTGTTAGAGTTAGTTCACACAGACCTGTGCGGTCCTATGAGAACCAATAGTTTCTATGGAGACTAGTATTTTATGTTGTTTGTGGATGACTTCTCAAGAATGATGTGGGTTGTATTCTTGAAGGAAAAATATGAAGCCTTTCACATGTTTAAAGTATTTAAGGCTCGAGTAGAGAGAGGAACCAGTAAGAATATAAAATATCTGAGATCAAATAGAGGAGGAGAGTTCACCTCTCATGATTTCATGAATTACTGTGAAGAACAGGGGATTATGAGACAAATGTCTGCACCTAGTACACCTCAATGGAATGGGGTTGCTGAAAGAAAAAATCAAACTCTTATTGATTGTGCAAGGACTCTGATGATATATAAGGATATACCACATATTTTCTGGAGAGAAGCAATAAGCACTGTTGTATACACCTTGAACTGGATACAGGTAAAGAAAGGGACAAATAAAACTCCCTATGAATTATGGTGTGGATACTCACCTAATGTTTGTTATTTCAAAGTATTTGGAAGCAGGTGCTATTTCAATAGGGATGAGTACTCTGGAAAATTTGATCCCAAGAGTGATGAAGGAACCTTCTTAGGTTACTCCACAAAGAGTAAGGCATACTTGTGTTTGAACAAAAGGACCGACAAGATTGCAAAGAGTGCAAATGTCAGAGTAGATGAGTACTCTAGAAAAATGAACAAGATAGCAAGAGTGAACCAGAGGACTATAAAGGGTTCGACTACACTGTACTGGTGGAACCTGCTGAAGAGGATCCTGTTGAAGTGGAAAATGAAGAAGCTTGTGAAGTAGAACTTGCTCAACCAGTAGAAGAAGCTCCAAGAAATGAACCGGTATTAGCAAAGTATGTTAGAAATAATCACTCTACATAAAATATCATTGGTGACAAAGATGCAGGAGTACTAACCAGAAGAAGACCAAGAGAGAATGCACGTATGCTCTCCATAATTGAGCCCAAAACAACAAAGGAGGCTCTAAAAGATGATGACTAGATCAAAGCCATGGAAGAAGAACTGGAGCAGATTGAGAAAAATGAAACATGGACTCTAGTGCCTAGACTGGAAAATAAAAATGTGATAGGCACTAAATGGGTGTTTAGAAACTAAATGGATGAAACCGGTAAAGTGATAAGAAACAAAGAAAGATTAGTCTGCAAGGGCTATGCTTAGCAAGAAGGTTTGGAATATGGAGAAACCTTTGCACCAGTGGCCATGCTAGAAGGGGTCAGAATTTTGCTGGTGTATGCTTCTTACAAAAATTTCAAAGTTTACCAAATGGATGTTAAATTGGCATTCTTAAATGGTGTGTTAGAGGAAGAAGTATACATAGAGAAACTAGAAGGGTTTGCATATGAAGATGGGATAAATATGGTATGCAGGTTGCAGAAGGCCCTATATGGGCTAAAAAAAGCACCAAGAGCTTGGTATGAGGGGCTGCACTCATATCTACTAAGCATAGGGCTCAAAAAAACCAATGATAATAGTAACCTGTATCTAAAGACTGGAGTTGAAAGAAAACATATAATTGCTGAGATCTTTGTAGATGACATCATATTTGGAGGAGATGATGAGATGAGCAGAGGTTTTGTAGAACAAATGAAGCAAGAATTTGAGATGTCCATGATTAGTGAGATAAAAAAATTTATTGGCTTGCAAGTCTCATAGCTAAGGAATGTCATCTTCATTAGTTAGACCAAGTACATAAGGGAAATTATGAAATTTTTTGGAATGGAAGATTGCAAACATGTTGGAACTCCAATGGTTAAAAGTTGCAAGCTCTCTAAATATGATGAGACTCATGAAGTGAATGAGACACTTTACCAGTCCATGACCGGTAAGTTGCAGTATGCAGTACACAGTAGATCAGACATAGCACAAGTTGTTGGCTTGGTTGCCATATTTTCTTAAAATCCGAAAGAGACTCACATCGTGGCAGTCAAGAGAATATTTAGATACCTCAAGGGGACTGATGAGTATGGTCTCTAGTATCCACACAAGGGAGACTTCAGCTTGAGTGTCTTCATTGACTCAGATTGGGTAGGAAACATTGATGAAAGAAAGAGCACTAGTGGAGGTGCATTCTTTCTTGGAGATAGGATTGTAACTTGGACAAGCAAGAAAAGGATTGTAGCGATTCATTGTGATAACACCAATACTATCAACATATCCAAGAATCCAGTGATGCATTCCAAGACAAAGCATATAACTATCAAATATCACTACCTAAGGGAACAAGTTGAAGAAAAGGAAGTGATGTTGGAGTATATACCAACAAAAGAGTAGGTGGTTGATATCTTCACCAAGCCACTAAAGAAGGATACCTTTGAATATCTCAGAGGTAAGTTGGGGGTGATGCCCCTACCTATAGTAAAATAAGCAAAAAGGGCTCTATATCAATTTGGTATGATTTTTTAATTTTTTTTTTCTAAGACTAGATTGATAAGTGTGGACTACTCCGGTTAGGGGGTGCAGTCTTCTAAGTGTACTTAAATGAATCTTTGGCATTTTTGTCAAAGGGGAAGATATGATTATAGTGTTTGAGCATTGGTAAGTAGTGATTGGGTTAAAGTTCCTAAAATAGAGTATTATCAGTGTTAGGAGGAGATATTCATTACTCAGAGTAGAAGTAATGATTGGTACATAAATGAAGAAAGTACATGCAATTGATAAGATAGATTATGAAGTGTTGCCATCAATGCCAAAGGGGGAGATTGTTGGCATTTACAAAATCGGTCAATTCCGAGAATCGGTATATGAGCTAAGATTTGTCATTGATGTCTAGCACTGACTGGTGAAGTGGTATTGGTGGAGTGGTGTATTTTAGTAGCAAAGGTGATGACTTGCAAACACATGGAAACAACATTAGAAACAAATGACCAAAGTTCAATCAGCTCAAGGGAGGATAGACTAAGACAACCGATCTGTCACTCAAGAAGATCGGTCATTCTGATGATGATGAAATCACAAAAGGTGACTCGGGCAAGAAGACTTGAGGTTGTATGTGAACCGGAACCTCATTGGCAAACAAGGAAAGAGACTTGATGCTAGCACAACAAACCTACAATCAAAGGATGAACTGGTAATATAGAGTGCAGTGGTATACCAGTACACCAGTAAGGCAGAAGGAAGATAGGTGATCACCATAAATCTCAGAGCGGTGATCAACTATTCAATTGTGGTGGAAAAAGGTGAGTTTGTGAGCTTGTGTCCACGCCAAACTAAAAGTTGGTGAGGTCAACTTTATTTATCATGCAGTCAAGCCATGATTACTTGTGGATTTTCTGTTTCACACTTAAATGACTGAACTCGACCTAGAAGTCACTATTTTTGGGAGATGCGGTGGCAGAATTAGTTGAACATGTTATCACTATTTTTTGATAATGTTGAAAATCTTGCCTATTAGCTGTTGGAGTCTGACAAAATTCAGAAATTTGACCTTTGTCTACAAGATTATGGTTCTAACGGTTTAGGGTTTTTGGGCATTTCAAAACCATTTGAAAAAATAAACCTTTGTGTCCCTTTTTCTCTAAATCTTCTATTTGCCCATTACCTTTTTCCACTTAAGTGGAAGGGTCGCCACATCATTGCTAAGCGGGGCCCTTTTAGGTCAAGGCTTAGGTGGGTTCTTATAATTTTAAAATATTTTGCAATATTTTCCTAAGTCCTAAGTCTTTCCTTTTATGTGATCGGTCCTTAAAGATCGAGCAGGTTCCTGTTGATCTGGTGATTGTCGCTAAGCCGCTATGCGAAGTTGCATGATGAATACCCTTCGTGGACCAGTGACCTAGTGGTGGGGCCCATGAGAAGAGAACAGCTCAGGCAAGGTAAAAGTTGAGCAAGTCCAAGGAAAATCGGACGGTCAGGAGGAAGATCTGATGGTTGTCATGAGACCACGACATAAAGGTGCATGATGGTTATTTCTTGCGACCCAGTGACAAACCACTAGTGGTGGGTCCAGACAAAAAGTTATGCAAGCAGTTAAGGCAGATGGTTAAGTGGTGGCGGCTAAGTTCTTGAAAGAAATCTAAAGATCGAACGGTCAGTAGTTCAATGATCAATGGCTGTCGCTACACCACGATTGGAAGTTGCATGATGGTTTTTCGTCATGACATAGCGACTGAATGGTGGGGCCTGCTAGAAGGAAGTGGCCAAAGTGTGTTAAAGATCCAGTAAGATGAGTAAATCAAATGACGATCGCATAAGATCCAACGGTGGTCACTAGGTCGCGATGGGAAACTGCTTGTTAGAATATCCATTGCGACAGGGCGACTAAGTGGAGCCAAAGCCTAAGGTGGGTCTAATGACGCTAACATGGCGAGTGAGTTGGCGAACAGGTGGATCTACTAGCCAAAGCCTAAGGTAACATGTGGCGGAGCAAAGGGTATAAAACCAAGGTCAAGTAGTGGATCTGGCTCAAGGCAAGGTGGCGGACAAGTGGTGCACAAGTAAAATTTTGGGACTATCAACGGTTGTCACTGTACCGCGGTTGTGAAGTGCCCAAAATGTTATTCCTTGCAACTTAGCGATAGAACACCAATAGTCCTGGCAGTTAATTTTAATCTGTCATGTATTGGTGATTAAAGCAGGTGGTTAAGTTGTGACTGTTCTTAAAGCCTAAATAATAATGAAGTGATCCAACGACTGTCACTATACCATGAAGGAAAGTTGCAAGATAAATACCCTTTGCAAACCAATGACCAGATGGTGGGACCTGTTCTAAAGTGGGTGGCTCAAGTAAGTTAAAGGGTGTGCTAGTTTTGTATTATCTCATGGCTGTCGTTGAACTGCTATGAGGAGAAGCTTGACCGTTAGTCATTGCAGATCAACGACTAAAGGAAAAGTGCTTAGAAGAAAGTTTCTCTGGTCCATTGGTGCCAAAATTTAAATTTTCAAAAGGATTAATGGCAGAAGTATGCAGTTTCCATCCGACATTGTTTTGAAGTTAATTTTTGTAGAGAGGTATTCAAGGGGATTTGTAGAGAAAATAGGTGTGATTTTGTGATTTTCTCAGGCAACAAGAATTGGAAGGTAAATATGTGATAAAAGGGACAGGGCAAAGGAAGAATAAATCGATGCTCCAATATGCAGTAACCCTCGGACAACCAGAAGCGGTTCGTTCTTGCAACAGTTTTTTAGAAATCTGAATTCTGAAGAATCAAAGACACCTGACACTTGATCGATGAATATTGAGTAGTCAGTTGGCCTTTCTCCAGCTGGTTAACTGATTTGTTATGCTCCTTCTTTGATGGTAAAAAATGTAACCTTTTTAGGGGGGATTATGTTTAGGATTTAGAATTTTTATTTTCTATGGAAGTCTGAAGCTTGTCGCATCCATATCCCTATAAATGGATACCAGGACTATCTAAAAAAGGGGACACAAATTTTGAAGCTAAACTCTGGCAAATTAATACAGGCCATTTTCTTAGCAATTTTTGAGTCAGATAGGATGTACTTGTAATCTTTTGATAGAGAAATAAAATATACAGTCCAGAAAATTTGAACTCAGACTTGTATTGTCTCTATGTCATTGTACTGGTGTACATTTCATTTAAGTAATCAAGGATTGTTTATTTGAATGACTTGTTAGGCATTTAATGAAGTTGTTTTAAGTCTTTTTCTCAAGGAGGAAATATAAATGTACTTTGAACAAAATCATTGATATCAGTATTTTGGTGTGGATCTGATAATGAAGTTTGGTGTAGAATAGGACTCTGTATATGTCAGGCATATACAGAGTTGAGAGATCACTAACTTGTGACTTATGTATGAGTTTATTTTGTCAGGTTGCAGTCTGTTGTAGATAACTCTATTGCCTAGATAAGGCATTGGTTTACCTATTGGTTTTTTGATGCATTTTGTGGTCCTTTTCAAAAAGTCAAATCAACTTTCCATTTTGTGTTTTGTTGTACCAATCTGTAAGGAAAGTTTATAGGAATGTACACTGGTTTTCTGTAAACCTTTTACTATTTTTGTAAGAAAATAGTCATAAAAGGGTTCACCTGCCCAAGCTTTTATAAGCTTAAAGTGTAGGAGGTTTCCTAAATTGAAACCTTGTCTTGTTGTCTTTATTTCAAACTTTTTATTGTCCTCTTCCATTGCAGCACAAAGGCAATAACATTCACTTTTAAAAAAGAGAGGGAACAAAGGTTTTCAAAATGGAGAAAAAAAAAATGGTCACTCTGCTGGGGAGTAATATAAAGATCTCTCGTATAGATTGTTGAATCAGATTGTAAGTGAGTTTTCCCATCTGAGTCACTATAACAAAAATGGTGACTCTACTGGGGAGGGTCAAATAAGATAAGTCTTATACTCCAAATCTATGTCTTTATTGCATAAACATGATTCACTGTGTTAACATATATTTTATTCTCAAGATATTGGGTGGCAACTTTGAAGTAAGGAAAAAACCAGTGTTCTTTTAGAAAAAATCATAGTCACTTTTAAAAGGTTAGCAAGATGAATAGGGGAAGGAATAGTAGGTCTTATATGAATAAAAACCCTCATGAGAAGTTGCATGAAGGGTTACCTGAACCAGTCAAGAAGGGTTGGAAGGAAACTGCTATTCCTAACCAGTCAAATCAGACATGGAAACATAAGAGTAATCAAACAAGTAAGTCTTCTGAGCGTCCCATATATGCAAGGTCCAATGCCTCTTCTCATGACTCTGACCATGATATTATGGGTTTTCATGCTGGCCTGTTTGATACTAATGATGATATCCAAACCTTTCACCAAAGATTGTCTAATACTAGCGCTTCTGGGAGAGATAGGCATAGTACAAGTAATAGGGTCAATTCCATTCCCAAAACTATTGAAGGAAATATCAGTATGATTGATATGGACTAGCTAAATATGTTGGATTTAGAGGAAACCTTGCCAGATCAAGATGAAGTGTCACAGGAAATTGAGGTTCTCAATAAGAGAGTACATCATTTGATTTCTATGAGAAAAAAGAAGGAAAAGGAGAATGAAACCAAAGCCAAACTTATTGAAAGAGAAAGATTATTAAGACAGATTGCAGGTCTTGAGTTGTTTTCTCAAGAAGAACCTAGGAGTGAAGAGCATGGTCTTGTTATTAGAGAAGTCTTGGATCCTAAAATTGATTCTGCACCTAAAGTTGTAGTACAACCTAGTAGGGAGGTTCACAGTGATCCCCAACTTAACATACCCATTATTGACAAAGGGAAGCATAAAGTAGTGGAAAATAGATCTATGGAATTACTGTCAGGAAGTGCAAAAGGACCCCAAGGAATTACTTTACATGAGTTTGAGGTAGAAAGGATAAGAAAAGAAAATGAAAACATGCAAAGGGAGTTAGAAAAGGCTGAAATAGAAGCACTTAATGCTGAGTTCAGAACAAAGATACATTGCTTAAAAGCTCATCCTATAACTTTCCCACCTGTAGATCAGAGTAATTTTACATCTCAACATACTTTTGCCTCTCTGTTAAATACTCAACCAATGATGAAAACAAATGCTATCCCACCCGTTAACCAATCTGAAAATGTTACCGCAAATAATTTTGTTGTTCCCTTAAGTACAATTCTAGCAAACCAAACTAGTCATGGACCATCCCATAATCAAAGTCATAAAACTCATATAGTTGATGGTTCAAGCCCAAGGGTGAATGCTAGAAATAACTTTATTGGAAATCAGTTTCAAAGGAGACCTATAAATTTTGAGTTGTATAGGCAATTGTATTTTGATGGAACTCTCGGATATCCAAACCGTGTCCCTATTGAAATGAGGGATAGACTCCAGAAGTTTGCTGGGAACAATGCTATCAGTGCTAAAGAGAATTTGAAATATTTTGGTGATATGATTAATGACTATGAAATTGGTGATGAGGATGTCATCATGAAGTTGTTTGTGCAATATTTGATTGAGGATGCTAGAGATTGGTATAGAGGGTTACCTATAGATGACATTAGTTCTTGGGAGGAATTCAAGAATTTCTTTAAAGAGAAATATGGAGATAAGACAAATGTGAGCTTCATGCTCAATGAATTTAACAATATCAAGACGTCTGATAATGATGATGCTACAAATTTACATGCATTGTTTCAAAATGCAATACATAGGGTCCTTCAATGGATGAGGTTAGATGAGAATGTATGTCTAACCACTTATTACAATGCCTTTGATCCTAAGATGGATTACATTCTCAGAGATAAGAACCCACATAGTTTAAGAGATGCTTTCAGAATTGCATTCAATGTAGAGAGTAATAGAAAAGTATCAGGTAAAGTGGGAAGAAGGACTGATGGAAGATTGTGGCAGAAACAAAAACCACAACAAAATAAATCCTCTAAAGAAGAGGATAAAATAAAGAAATTAATGAGTGTTGTTGAGGATCTTACTGCTAAAGTAAGTAAACTTGAGAAGCCTCACTACAACTGGCATGATAGACCTACTAGATTGCATGATATGCCATATAACACTACATGGAAAGATGGCAAGCATGTGCAAGATAGATCAAAAGGCACACAAAATCAAGACACCCCTGATCCTTTAAAGGAAGAAAGTGTACATAATATGGAAAACACCCCTTGGTGTATGGCATGTGATGGGCCACATTCCCCTTATCAGTGTGTTGTGACTCAAGCTCTAAATGAATCCATGAGAAATGAGGGTGAACCTGTAGTCAATATGTTTGAGTATACTATGGACAGTGACTGGGAGTCTTCAGAAGATGAAGCAAGTGAATATGATGTCTCTAGAAGCAATGCAAATTTCCAAAGGCAATTGACAATTGTCTGGCATCCTACTTTGAATGTAGTCACAATAGAAGATCAAGAGATTCATCTTAGAAGGCCTAGTGAGGAGGAAGTCAAGAATCTCACCAAGGCTGCAATCGCCAAAGCTAAGCATAACTATAATCTAAGAAGCAATAAAGATGATGAAGATCAGGGTAAGCCTGGTTCTATGTTTTTTAAAGAAGTTTCTTCTAAGAGGACCAGTGAAAACAAAACTACTGTCAAAGATAGTCAGGCTAAAATTAATCAGTCAAGTAATTCAGGGAAACCTGATATTGTTGATACCACTGGTAATAAGGCAGAGACTACTGGTGACAAGAGAACAAGTCACCAAAAGATAGTGAAGGTTAAAGCTCATGTTGAGTCTAATATTAATACTACTTTTGATATGACCCAAGCTTTAACACAGATGAAAGTTTCAGTACCTTTGATAGAGCCGTTGAAAATGAAAGAACATAGAGAGGCTTCTTTTTCTTTGATTTCAAGTATATCAGATGTGGATACTTCTTCTAAAATAGGAAATGCAAAAGATGAGAAGGATTAGGAACAAAAGGTCCCAGAAGTTTATGTGGGCACCACTATTAATCAGGAGGCATCTCAGATTGATCCCTTTTATGTCACACTGTTAGTAAATAACAAATTGATAAAAAATTGCACGATAGATTCTGGTGCAATTGCTAATGTAATTCCTTATGGGGTTATGAGAACTCTAGGTTTGTCAGTACACACTTCATATGGGAGATGTTATGCTATGGATAATAGAGAAGTGCCTATTGTGGGTACTATGAAAGATGTAGAAGTAAAAATAATAGCATTCCCTGAAGCTACTTATAAAAGGGATGTAATAGTCACAGACACCAAGCCCCATTATGGCATGTTTCTATCTAGACAGTGGTCTACTATTGTTGGAGGGCATCTTCAGCTAGATTTATCATATGCAACTATCCCAGTGAATAGGAATTCTATAAAATTGTACAAAGAACCACGTGCCCCAGTGGTTATTGAAAAAATAGAACCAAACATGCTTAATTGCATGATAGATGTAGATCTTGATAACTTTAGGATTGAATCCATTCAGCCTTAGTTGAAGAATACTGATCCTATTGTTGATGAGCTAAAATCCCAACAATAAGGCCTATGGCAGATTTATTTTGATGGAGCTTTCTTTAAAGAAGGGTCTGGAGCAGGAGTGCTCTTTATTTCCCCATCAGGTATTACCTTCAAGTATTCTTTTATGTTGGCATTCCAATGTACAAATAACATAGCTGAGTATGAGGCTCTGTTATTAGGCTTAGAAATTGCTAAAATACATGGGATCAAGTTGTTAAGGGTTTATGGAGACTCTGAACTTGTAGTGTCTCAGATAAGGTCAAGGTATGCATCTAAAAATGAAAAGTTAAAAAAGTACAAGCATGCTGTTTGGGATGTCATTAAACACTTTGATGCATTTTCCATTAATTGGATTGAAAGGTCTAAGAACATTATGGCAGATTTTTTAGCTAATGTTGCATTAAAAAATGATGATGTAACATTGACTGGAGTTTCAATAATTGAGACAAAAGCTAGACCAGCCATCCCAGATAATGTGTATAATTGGCAATTTTTTAAGGATGATGAAGACATCCTTAGATTTTTACAATGCATAGATGACTAAGAAGGTCAAAAGATTGATTGTAATGCATTGGTGGAGGTAGTAGATGGACAGGAAACAATTTTTGGAAGTGACATAGTGTAGTTAGAGACAAATGAAATACCCAAGAGACTAGTTGAACTAGAGGGTATGTTCAGTTACAGTGATGATCACTTACATCAAGCGTCATCTACAAAGTTGGAGGAATTGGAAGAGGTAAACTTGGGTACATAATCTTCCTCTAAGTTATTGTATATCGCGAGAAACTTGTCTCCCCATATTAAGACTAACCTCCTTACTTTTCTAAGGAAGTACAAACATGTTTTTGCTTGGTCCTATGAATATTTGAAGGTGTATAGACAAGACTTATTTCAACATGAAATACCTCTGCATCCTGATGCTAAGCCTTTTAGACAAAAGAAAAGACCCATTAACCCCCTCCTAGAACCCAAGATGCAGCAAGAGTTGATTAAGCTAAGAGAAGGGGGTATTATAAAGCCTATAAGGCATTCTTCATGGGTATCAAATTTAGTGCCTGTTAGAAAAAAGAATGGGGACATAAGGCTTTGTGTGGATTTTAGGAACTTGAATGTTGCTTCCCTTAAAGACAATTATTCATCCCCAAACATGGAAGCTATGTTACAAAGGGTAACTGGTTGTTATTTACTGTCAATGCTGGATGGATTTTCTGCTTACAATCAAGTATTAGTCAAAGAGTCTGAACAACTTTAAGACTGCTTTTACTACCCCTTGGGGAACCTATGTGTATGTAAGAATGCCATTTGGTTTGAAGAATGCTGGTGCAAATTTTCAGAGGGCTATGAATGTAGCCTTCAAGGAATTTATTAATATCATAATGGTTGTCTACCAAGATGGTCTGACATGTTTCTCAAAGAAGGCAGATGACCGCTATGGTCATTTGGAAAAAATATTTTGTAATGCCTTGGAGTTTGGTGTATCTTTAAATCCAAAAAAATGCCACTTTTCTGTAACTGAAGGAAAGTTACTAGGGCACATTGTATCTAAGGAGGGAGTCAGAATTGACCCTGAAAGAATTGAGGCTATCAACAGGGCACTTCAACTGAAAATATTAAAGGAATTCAGTCTTTTCTGGGTAAAGCAAACTTTGTCAGAAGATTTATTGCAAACTTTACTGAAATTGTCAAGCCCATTGTGAAGCTTTTGAAGAAGGATGCCAAGTTTGTTTGGAATGAAGAGGCAACACTAGCATTTGATAAGATTAAAAAGGCTATTCAGGAAGCCCCAATGCTTAAGTCCTCTGACTATAGTAAGCCTTTTTCACTATTTTCTTTTCGCTTCATATCATACTATAGTAGTTGTACTATTACAAAAAGATGGTGAAGGTTATAAGCATTTGATTGCCTTCTACAACAAATCATTGCAGGTTGCTGAATTAAAATAAAAAATTATGGAAAAATAGGCATATGCTTTTGTCAAGTCTGTTAAAGTATTTAGGACTTATTTGGTAAATGCCCAAATTGTAGCCTATGTACCACATGCAGTTGTATACACCTAAAAATGGTCTGAAGATAATTAATTAAATAAGCAATTATTTAATTAATCCTCCTCCCTAATTTAATTGAATTCATTAGCAATTTGATTAAATTCTCCCATTCATCTACTTATTAATAAATCTAAGGATTTATTTAATAGGTTCATTTCATAATCCCCTTTAATTAATTAATTCAAATGAATTAATTCCCCCCATCAAATTCATCATCAAATTTATTTCACAATCCCATAATTAATTAAAACAAATCAATTTATGAGTTGTTGAGATTAATTAGCCTTTTCCTATTATTTGAATTTTTAAATTCAAATTCTCCTAACTTCTAACCACCTAACCTAACCCCTTCTAAACCTAACTCATTCCATCTAACCCCGGGTTTAATTAACCAGCCTAGCTTGCACATCCTAACCACCATGTCCCCTTTTCTTGAACACTTTTCCCTCTCATGAGCAAAGCTTTGTGACACTTGTCACTAAATGTTCCCTTTCATCCAATCTCTTCTAGAAGCTTCTTGACACTTGTCACCATGGAGATGACATTGTCCCCTTTCATCCAACCCCTTTTCCTACCAACCTCCAATTGTTCCCTTTAATTCAACCTCTTCTCTAATCACCTCCAATTTAACCATTGATATCTTCAGACCTTAATCTTGACCGTTGATTCCTACCACCTCAACCCTGGCCTTAGAAATCCTATAAATAGACCTCATTTTGGAGCAATAATCATCCCATCTCACTTGCATTCAAGCATTGTTACTATAGTCATATAGCTCTTAGTTTATCATTTTATCATTGTTATCATGACCAATTTTAGCTTAAATCTATCTTATTTCTAGCTTAATTGCATCTTCATTCTAGCTTATTTTCTAGAATAATCATGAAATCATGTAGCTTAATCATGCTATCATTGCTAGCTTATGCATCTTTATCATTTAAATCCTCCATTTAAGTGTAGTCAAGTCACTGAAATTTGCATAACTAGATCTGAGAGCAAAATTCATACTCGCATTTACTAGGAGACAATAGATCGATTAGCTATGGTTTTATCTTTCATTGATTAATTTTCTAACCATTGCTTGTAATGATTTATTGAGTATTTTGTGTTGCGGCTGCAGATATAACATGTACACACTTCATAGGCATAACATTTTGGCGCCCACCGTGGGGCCGGAGTTATCATTTTTGGCCTCTCAAGTAGCATCCACATTCATCTCTGCCAAGTCTATATCAGAATGTCGTACAAACTCATTTCTGGCATATTACGACACGATTTGTGAGCTGAAATGACAAGAGATCTTGTGTCGTACAAGTCTTTAGGAAAATTACAGTGTCGTGCAAGCTCTCATCCCGACTCATACGGTATTAGAAGGTGGCTCGTATGATCAGGTAAATTTTGTCGTATGAAATTATGCTTCTATGTTCTGAGAGCAGATTGCATTTCAGGTTTCATACTTTAGTTTGATTATGACTAATGCTAATTTTGTTCTGTTTATGAGATTTTTGGCAGCTTAACTCTTTTTTGTAGGACGATTGACGAAGATACACTTGTCAAAGACCAAATTGAAAACACGTCAATGACTTCTAACAGATTTATTTTGCAGGTTGCCTATGAATTTGACTAAACTTTGTGTATTCATTAAAGTTTTCTAGGCACACTTGTCTTTTTGGATAAAAATGAACAATCATGTATTTTGTGTCTTTGATGATAGGCGAGTATGCTCTCACCTTTCTTAGGTGATCAGAAAGCTAGACTCATCTTTTTCTTTCATTAGTGTGTATCTTTAGCAAGCCTGTCCTCTTGAGGAGCTAAAAACTCTTAAAGCCATTATGGTCGGTGTGAGGGGAATGACCTAAGTGGGAATGACTAACGTCAAGTAATCCAACCCACTATAAAATAAATATGATTTGATGAAAATAAAAGTAGTGACAGTGCTTGGGAATAGCTCTCCTCCATACCTTTAGGTATATCAAACCTTGGTTTTCAAGGCTGTGAGACCTCTTAATTGAGTTTATACCTCGACGCGTCGAACGGATCCCTTACTAGTTCTGGTTAAAATAGAAGCTACCCGATTCACCTCTGAAAGGGTGATAATCTTTGTGCAAGAGAGATAGTAACTCTCCCAAGACACTTGCCATATCATGTCCCCATTAGCATTTGGAGTTGGATCATACAGTGTTGAGAATCCATTGCGTGATGCTCAGTGACAGTATTCTGATTAGCTATTGGGTGTGTACCTAAGTCAGCAACCAAAATTTTTCTCTCCTTAGCCAATTTCCTTAGGGTTTAGCATTCTTGGAGTCACTTATCACATCATGTGTTTGCTATGTATTCATCCCTAAATTGAAAAATTTGACATCTAAAACTAGAAAACATAAGCAAAACACCAAAATTCACTAATCAAATTCGGCAAAAACAAACATATTTTTCATTGTCATGTTCTCTGTCGTAAGAGTCAGGCGATCTATCGTACGAGATATATGTTTTGTCGTACAAGTCTTTTCTCTTTCAAAGGAAATTTCTGATTTGTCATCTGGTCTTGTATCTTTTGTCATATGGTTCATGAAATATTGTCATACGAGTCTCTATTTTTATCAGTCTAGAGCTATTACTTTGCATGACTTTTTCAGGGATGTCATTCTGCTTGATCAATTTGCAGTATTCATAAACATCTATTATCTATCATTCGGTACTTAAATTGTCTTCTTGATTTGCTTGGTCATGTTATCATCCATCAAAATCAGACTCTAGAAGATAAATACCTTAAGATTTTCAAAGTGCTCACCCTTAACAAGTTCAAAACCTAAACATCTCAAAATGCATTATCACCCTCTTTGGTAAAATGATCACTCAAACATAGTTTCTCATCAGGATCAATCATCCTTTATCACGAAACTGAAACATTTGGTCAGGACAATCTTGTCCCATTTCATAGGATATATTGTTCCTACTGGATTTGGTTTTTATCAAATCACCATCATTGCACTCCTAAATCGAAGATCGAAAAACTTGAAAACTTTTAAACACTTGAATCATCTTTTCATGTCATATTATTCTAGTGTATCTACCTTGACAATTGATCACTTACCCAAAACAACTTTTGGACAATCGAACTCTAGCACAATATCTAACACACATGTATGCCCATTCTAACTAGAGCTCAGAGACGAAGAATCGCAGAGACTGAAATCAAAACATTGGAAACAAATATAATCATGGAACATGAAGATGAAATATGAGTTGAAGGAGAAATAACATAACAAAATATCAGAGACGTCAAAAAGGATCCTCAATTTGATAAATTTATGTAGAAATTGTTGGAGGCAGAAAAAGAAAAATATTTCCTAAAGTTAGCCAAATCTGGTACTACACTTCCCCAAGATTTTGATGTAAACAAATTGACACAAAAGAAAAGTGATCCTCCTCCCAATAATGAACAATATGAGGATATCTTTGGTCTCAAAATGAATGACATGTCAACCCTAATAACACCAGAACCAATGAAGAAAATTACATACCCAAAAGAGATGAAGTAGAAATTCTGAATAACATTCAATCTAATGAGGATACAAGAAGGGGTAGAGATGAAACAAGAAGAGATTCAGATCCTCCTAGAATACAAAATCAAGGTTATGCAAGAACAAATCATGTTGATAATACTATCACAAATCTCACACAACAACTACAAACAATGCAAACACAAATTCAAGATATGCAAAGAGGAAATGTTAGACGATACTCACTTCAAGAAATTTGTCCTTATCCATTCGACAAAAACCTAAACATGATACCATTTCCTATAGGTTTTGAAACTCCTAGATACAAAAAATATGATGGAAGCACTGACCCTCAAGATCATATATCAGAATTTTGCATAATGAGTATGGAGTTTGCACATGAGGATACATACTTGATGAGATTATTTCTGAAAAGCTTAACTGGACTAGCTATGGAATGGTTCTCCAAACTTCCACCTAGAATCAGATCATTTTCAGAATTGGTAGATAAGTTTGTTTCACAATACTCTTACAACATACAACATGAAGTAACAATACTAGACCTATGTAATGCCAAACAAAAGAGTGGAGAACCTTTCATGACATTTTTACAACGATGGAGACAGTTAGTTTTGCGGTATCCTCGTACAGTTCCAAAATATGAAAAAATGGACATATTCATCAATAACTTAAATGATCAAATGAGTTATTACTTAAAAATGCAAGGAAATCAAAGTTTCAGAAAAATGATCGATAATGGAATCAGAATGGAGGAAGCCATGATAAAGAAAGGTGAGTTGAAAATATACAAAGGAGTCCATCCTCCTAATAACAATAATGCCAATAACAACAACCACAATGATAAACCAAATTTTTGTGATACATACTTGATGAGATTATTTCCAAAAAGCTTAACTGGACTAGCTATGGAATGGTTCTCCAAACTTCCACCTGGAATCAGATCATTTTCAGAATTGGTAGATAAGTTTGTTTCACAATACTCTAACAACATACAACATGAAGTAACAATACTAGACCTATGTAATGCCAAACAAAAGAGTGGAGAACCTTTCATGACATTCTTACAATGATGGAGATGGTTAGCTTTGCGGTGTCCTTGTATAGTACCAGAATACGAAAAAATGGACACATTCATCGATAACTTAAATGATCAAATGAGTTATTACTTAAAAATGAAAGGAAATCAAAGTTTTAGAAAAATGATCGATAATGGATTCAGAATGGAGGAAGCCATGATAAAGAAAGGTGAGTTGAAAATATACAAAGAAGGAGTCCATCCTCCTAATAACAATAATGCCAATAACAACAACCACAATGATAAACCAAAGTTTTGGAATAGAAATCAAAATGTTGTCAACAATGGAAAAGTGGATAACAAAAATGTGAAACCAAAACAACTGGTTTTTAATTTATCCACTTACTCAGCAGGGGCTCAACAAAACAACCATCACCAAAAAGCAACTATCAAAACTTTCTTTCAAAGACAATTTACAAACATTGGTGAATCCCTTGGGTTAGCACTAAAGACACTTCTCGCAAACAAATTGATCACTTTACCAGAAGAAAGGAACCACGAACCTCAAATCAAACCACCTTGGTGGAATGATAACCATTATTGCAATTTCCATCGAAACAAGGGACATCATATAGATAATTGTCAGAAGTTGAAACATATCATACAAGATATGATTGATAATGGAGTAATAACTCTGGATGGACACACAACAAATGAATCTCATACAACTTTTAAAACTCTGCTTCCAAACTATGAGAAAGGTGAATCATCAACAACAAACAATGGTAAGGGTAAAGGAAAGGTAAACTACGCTCATACATATGACAATGTGGTAAACGTGATTGTAGTTAAAGAAAAACAAAATCAAGAACATGCTCATGCTATCACAAGAAGCAAAGACAAAGTTGTTTTGCCGGGTCCTACAAGAAACACATCATCCACTATCAAACAATACAGTCTAGTGGATCAATTGCAGAAAACACCCGGACCAATATCCATCTTAGAATTGTTAAAGCTTTCACTTGCACACAAAGAAATTCTAGAACGAGCATTAGTAGATACAATAGTTTCCAAAGATCTTGATATAGTTCAATTCCAAACCATGGTGGGACACCTCACAACTCCTCACTTCTTATCATTCACTGAAGAATATGACATGCCCTTACAACATCCTCACAATTCTCCTTTGCATATTGAAGTCCTCATTCACAAAATGCACGTTAAACATGTTCTAATAGACGGTGGAGCTGGCCTAAATATTTTTTCATTGAGTCTTGTTCGTGCATTAGGATATTCAGAAGATTTAGTTGATGTCTGGAAAAAGATCACCATAAAAGCCTATGATGAAGAAGAACATTCCTCCAAGGGAATTATGATACTACCCATTAGAGTGGGAACTTTCCAGAAGGACACAACATGCCAAGTTCTAGACATGGACTTATCATATAATGTACTCTTGGAAAGACCCTGGATACATGACTTGCAAGCTATCCTGTCAACATATCACCAGTGTGTAAAATTTCCCTACAATGGGCAAGAAATCACAATATCTGCATATTGAAATCCATTTCAATACTGCAGCAATCTAAAACTGACCCAAGAAGTCATTGTTCCACATAACAAAGAGGTATCATCTCCAAGCACACAATCCAAAGAACAATCATTTGCTTCTATTCTATCAAGTATGGAAAAACAAATGCATCTAAGAGATAGAGGGAATGAAGAATATTCAATATCACAATTACCACTTTCTCTGAAATCCTTTGGAAAACCATCAAACTCTAAACAACAACTGTATATGGTGAAAATGGATAACAATAATAATGATATTGGAAGGCTAAATGAATTCAACCACAAAACCCTAGCCTAACAACAACAAAGATCCACCATAACATATGAAGATTACCTAAGACAATGCAAATCAAATGAAATCACAAAGATTATACCATCACATGTCCAATAGGGTTTGGATCTCCATTCTTCCTATCTTCATTGATCTTGCTTGATATATTTGCTCTCAGATTTTATGTCTGCATAAGAGCTCAACAAAGAATGGAAATGTGGTTACAAGTAGGATCGCCTATGTTCAAAAGCGTAGTGTAGTCAAGTAGTCAATGGGGGGTTTGATAATGAAGGAAGCATCTCCTTATATAGAAGACACTATATGAAATGGAGGGATAAGATTGAGAGGTGTAAAAGGAGGTCGGCTATGATTAGAGGGTAGGTAAAAGAAATAATAAAACAATGAAAGGGGTAGGTAGTGTATGAATTAAGAGATGAATGACATGTGTCATGGGTAGAAAAGGTTAATGAATTAATTAAATAAATAAAGATTTATTTAATTAATAGAACGAGTGAGATCAATTAAATAAATAAGATATTTATTTAATTTAGGAAAAGGATAATTTAAATAAATAAATGTATTTATTTAAATGAGAAATAAGGCTAGAAGAGGATAAATGAATTAATTAAATAAATAAAGATTTATTTAATTAATAGAAGAATTAAGCTTAGATAATTAAATAAATAAAATATTTATTTAATTATCTAAGCTTAATTCTTCTATTAATTAAATAAATAAAATATTTATTTAATTAGACTGGATAATTTTGGGTGTCTACAACAACCAATTGTAAAACATCTTCCGATATTTGATGGAGCATTTGTTAGTGTTGGAACCTTATCCAAGGAAACAAAAGACAAAGATGTGCTACAATAGCTATACAAGGATGAATAATTTCAACAAAATATCAACAATGTCTGCATACCTACAGAAAAGTATGGAAAAGGATTTAACATTCTCAAAAGGATGGGATATACCAGAACAGGTCCTATAGGAAAAAGAAAAGAAGGTATCTCAAAACCTATCCAACCTTACACTCAGCAAAGTACAGACAAAATGGGCTTAGGGTATGGACAAGTCACTCTACCGGAAGACACATCTTTTAGTCAACAACAAGAGGAATATGAAAAAAGACAAGGAAAATTGGCAATTGAAAAATAAGAAACATCAGCTAAGCAACAAACACCAACAAACATGAAAAGGCTTAAAGAAGCAAGCTTCAAATCAATAAGAGAAACAAACCAAAATCATCTCTCAAGCAACATTAAATCTCAATCAAAACAAGAAAGAAGCTAATATAAATCCAGGAGAACTCAATCTCAGTCTCGAGGAAGCTGAATATGAAAGAAGAAAAGATATAGCCAAAAAAGCAAAAGAAATGCTATATGATCAAATCTGTAGACTGCAGGCTGCAAGTGATACAGATTCTAATGAATGGGAATGGGATTCCTATCACACTGAAGAATTAGCTGAAGAAAATTGCTTTGAAGGATATATAGAAGTTGATATAGTTCACACGTATGCAAGACAAACATCAGGAACTAGTTCACTTGAATTAGAATCACATTTGGCTGACTTGGACTTAACCGAGGATGATTAGAAGTTTATTATGCGAGGTCATTCTGATGAGAGTACCATTCTAGACATCAACATACATATTGAAAACTTTGATACATCCATCATGACTCTTGAAACCCTTGAAACATCCCAACCTGAAGATCCCCTACCTCTAATCCACCCTGAGCTTATTGATTGGGAAAATGAAGGACATACCACCATTGATACCTTTCCAAATGACCATGTCAAGTGGGTGCCAAATGTCCTAGTCGCAAAAGTGAAAAAAAAGAAAGAATATCAAGTCTAATGCTGAAAACCATTTATTGGAAACATTAGGTCCGGAAAAAGTAAAAATGAAGGACGAATCTAACGGTGAAAACCTCATCGAGGCACCGAAAGATAGGAGATTTGACACCTTACCTGAGTACTATCAAGAAAGGTCATCCATTTTGTTCGAACCAACAGAGGCAGTTAACATTGGCACAATAGAGCAACCAAAGATTCTTCATCCAGCGATTTCTCTATCAGAAGAAGAAATGCAACAATATATAGAGTTCTTCAAACAACGACAAATCAATTTTGCCTGGTCATATACAGACATGCCAGGGTTAGATCCAAAGCTTATTATGCATCACTTGAATGTTAGTCCAGTCGCCAAACCAGTCAAATAGAAGTTAACAAAAATGCATCCGCATATTGCTCTCCTAGTCAAAGCAGAACTAAAGAAATTATTGGATGTAGGATTCATCAGACCTGTAGCTTATCCTCAATGGATATCCAACATCATTATGGTTTCAAAACCAGATAAAAGCATTAGAATATACACAGACTTCAGAGATCTTAATAACGCATGTCCAAAGGATGACTTTCCCTTGCCTAACATCGACATCATTGTAGATTTAATTGTTCGACACTCCATGTTTTCTTTAATGGATGGTTTCTTTGGATACAATCAAATCAAAATAGCACCCAAAGATAACAAAAAGACAACTTTCACATGTCCATGGGGTCCTTTCTGCTAGAACGTCATTACTTTTGGATTAAAGACTGCAGGTGCTACATATCAAAGAGCTATGACAACTATATTTCATGACATGATGCATACATTCATGGAAGACTATGTGGATGACATATTGGCTAAATCACACAATAGAGAAGAACATATAGAGATATTGGAAAAGATCTTTGATAGGTTATAACAATACAAGCTAGGGCTAAACCCTAAGAAATGTGCCTTTGGTGTTACTTCAGGAAAGTTATTGGGATACATTGTTTCAACTAGAGGTATCGAAGTAGATCCAGCTAAGGTTAAAGCAATAATGGAAATGGCATCTCCCAAGAATATCAGTCAACTAATATCACTCCAAGGAAGACTCCAGTCAATCAGAAGATTTGTTGCTCAACTAGCAGATAAATGTCAACCATTTACTCATATATTGCACAAAAATGTTAATTTCAAGTGGGACCATCAATGTAAGGACACATTGAACAAGATCAAGGATTATCTCATACAACCACCCATCCTAATGTCACCAATTCTAGAAAAGCTATTATTTCTCTAAGTATCAACCACTGAAGCATCATTAGGAGTTTTGTTTGGACAACAGGATAATGAAGGAAAAGAATGAGCTATCTACTACATCAGTAGAACACTAGTAGGATACGAGATCAACTATTCACCAACAAAAAAAGCATGCTTCGCAATAGTTTTTTCTTCTCAAAAATTATGACACTATTTACTATCTCACTCCATCAAGTTGATAGCTAAAATTGATCCTCTGAAATATTTACTCAGCAAAGCAACTTTAACAAGACGACTAGTAAAATCGATCATGATCCTGAGTGATTTTGATATTGAGTATGTTGATAGAAAAGCTATAAAAGGACAAGTTATTGTAGATCAACTAGCTAAGGCACCACTTCAATATGATCATCCTTTATAGATTGAGTTTCTTGATGCTGATATCCTAACAGTCACCACAAAAACATGGCAACTATACTTTGATGGTTCATATACACAGCATGGATCAGGAGCAGGCATTCTATTCATCACACCACAAGGTCATACAATCCCAAAAGCATACAAATTAAGCTTTTCATGCACCAACAACACAACAGAGTATGAAGCTTTGGTTATAGGTATCAAAATGGCTATAGAATGGAACATTACACAACTTCAAGTCTTTGGAGACTCTCAACTCGTCATTAATCAAATCAATGATGACTATCAAACAAATGACGAAAAATTAATGCCTTATAAAAAGATGGTTGATGATATCAAGAAATAATTTGTAGAAATAACTTTTGAGCAGATTCCAAGAAATGATAACAAAGCAGTAGATGCCATGGCTACACTTGCTTCTCTCCTTCAGACACAGGAAAATCAACAGCGTTATGAATTCCTGGTGGAAGAGTTGTTTTACATTGCCTATAATTATCTTGATTCCCAAACCATCTGTCAACTTATTGGACATGATTCCTCCCGCTATGGCCAAACTTACACATACCTGAAAGATAACATCTTACCTCCCGACTTATCGAAAAACCAAAAAAGAAACTTTATTCACCAATCCTCCCATTTTACTCTCGTCGCAGATACCCTATTTAAATGAGGGCTAGATGGTACTCTTCTAAGATGTCTCTAACAAGAAGAATCTGAGAAGGCCTTAAATGAAGTCCATAACAACATTTGTGGCACTCATTTGAGTGGTCTTACCCTTTCGAAAAAACTCATACGCTTGGGCTATTATTGGCTGACTATGGAATGAGATTCTTTTCAGATAGCTAGAACATGCAAACAATGTCAAATCCATGAGAATTTGATTCATGCACTAGCACAAGAACTTCATACTTTGGCAACATCTTGGCCTTTTTGTCAATGGGGTCTTGATCTAGTCAGAAAAATAAATCCTTCTTCATTTAATGGTCACAGATTCATCCTTGTAGCTATAGAATATTTCACAAAATGGATTGAGGCAGTACCTCTCATAAATATCACAGGAAAACAAATTGCTGCATTTATCTTGAATTACATCATATGTCGCTATGGAATACCAATGACCATTATCACTGATAATGGGTGACCATTCAAGAATCAAGATGTACAAGAGCTATGTGAGATGTTCAAGATCCAACACAGATTCTCCACACCCTACTATCCACAAGGGAATGGGCAAGCAAAAGCATCAAACAAAACTATTCTGAAAATCCTCAAAAAGATAGTGAATGGTGCTAGAAAAGATTGACATATTCAGCTAAAACCTTCTCTATGGGCCTACCGTACCAGTATTCACACACCAATAGGTGCCACACCTTTCTCTCTTGTATATGGATCAGAAGCCATACTGCCAATAGAAGTAGAGATACCTTCTCTCCAAGTATCATTAAAAGGTCTTATCCCAGATGAAGAACAATGAGTATCTAGATTACAAGAGTTAGAACTGATCCATGAATGAAGACAAAATGCCTTTGATCATTTAAAGGTATATTAACAAAGAATGTTCTAGAGCTATAATCACAGGGTCAAACCACAAATCGTTCAAGTGGGGGAACTAGTACTAAAGGAAAATCCATGCAATCAGGCAGATCGAGAAACGAAAGGAAAGTTTGAATGAAACTGGTTAGGTCCATTTGTGATCACAACAGTATTTGGATCATGAGCATATCAACTATCAACACAGGATGAAGATCAGCTCGAGGAACCCATTAATAGCATGCATCTGAAGAAGTTCTATGTCTGAAAAAGAAAAAAAACAAAAACAGTGAAAAAGCAAAAAATCAAAAATAGTGAAAAAACAGAAAATCAAAAAAAAAAAAAAAGCAAAAGAAGCAAAAAATCAAAAACAATGAAAAAGCAGAAAAAATCAAAAACAGTGAAAAATTAGAAAAAAAACAAAAATAGGGAAAAAGCAGAAAATCCAAAAAAAATCAAATATGAGAAAAAGTGCAATAAAAATAGATGGTGAAAACTTGGCAAACAGGCGCTATCTGTCGGCTAGCTCTTCCATCTATTAGTTCATGCATCTTTCTGCATGCATTCATTTTCCATCAACGTTGTTCATATCCATCATGAAGCTTTGTACATATGCAGGCATTGCAGCTGCTCTCTCACCATGGTTTGGATCATTGGGTATATCATAACGAATCTGTTTCTAGGCTTGGGGCAAAATCCTGCACTTAGCTAGGGGCAAAACTTTGGATCAATTTTGAGCTTAATCAAATAGATAGAACAAACAGTTAGACAACCCTTATCAAGCAAAAACTGAAACACATCCAATGATGAACATGAGATCAAATTATCAACCATCAAACTATGACAAAGTCAGTATAAGCACATTCACACACCTTTTCAATGGATGATATCTTTTGGATAATGATTTTAACATGATTGTTCAAACTTTTCTATATCGATTTTCGCTGTCAAGATTTCTGAGTAACTCTAGGATGTCTTTGACTAGAGGAACAAGGAAGGAACATGATATTTTTCTTGTCTGTTGTCTGCAAATTAATCATTAATATGTGCAAATTTGTCTGAGGACATGATCAATGGAATATCATTGAAGACATTTCCAATTTGCATATTGAAATGATTAATACCATCTGTTTTACGCAAACAACACTCAGGTCATCTTGGTTCAATTATACCTCGATGCTTGTGTTAACTTGTTGTATCAAAATCTAGGAAAGTAATGCTCAGGTCATCATGGTTTAATTATACCATCGATATTTGCACTCACTTCCCACATTTCAAAAAGCTCAATGATGACAAAAAGCAATAATCTAGTGACTGGTCTGGTCATAGTTTGCATTTCATTACATTTGCATTTGCATTTTAGCTTGCATTTCATTCTTGCATGGGATTGCGCATGCTCCTTTCATCCAAGGTTAACTCTATCATAGGAATCATCAAAGTATCATCACAAGTGTATACACAATTAGACGAATGACTCATATCTCTTCAGATATTGTCGACCCAGCGAAAATCTTATGCTATCTCTCTCAACAAAATCAATATCAATATATCTGAATCTTTCTGCAACTTGATATCAACAAACTGTTAGTTATTTATCTAATCAACCTTATCAAATCAAATCAATCAACCAAACCTAATCAATTCTGAATCATGTCTTATATAAGATGTCTCCTTCCTGAAACCAGATGTTCTGATCATGTCTTATACAGGATGTATCCTTCCTGAAACCAGACGCTTTGATCATCTTTGTCTTATACAGGAGGTGTCATTCCTAAAACTAGACTAAATCTCGATCTTATCAATCTAATCAATCAAGATTTATCAATCTTATCAATCTAAGCAATCAAGCTAATCAAAGAACTCACATTTTCATCAAACACAGTGGCAGAAATCAAATCAAATCTATCGGGATATCAATTTCGCAAAACACTCCAAAGATCAATTATCTCAATTGATCTCTCAAGGGGGCATCATCATATCACAATTTATCAATCAAGAGCTAGGGCATCCTATCGAATCAATATCATCATCAAAATAAGATTATTCTTTGAATCAATGTGTCATCACACCTCGCTTCAAAGAGGGGCAAAATGTATACACCTAAAAATGGTCTGAAGATAATTAATTAAATAAGCAATTATTTAATTAATCCTCCTCCCTAATTTAATTGAATTCATTAGCAATTTGATTAAATTCTCCCATTCATCTACTTATTAATAAATCTAAGGATTTATTTAATAGGTTCATTTCATAATCCCCTTTAATTAATTAATTCAAATTAATTAATTCCCCCGATCAAATTCATTTCATAATCCCACAATTAATTAAAACAAATCAATTTATGAGTTGTTGAGATTAATTAGCCTTTTCCTATTATTTGAATTTTTAAATTCAAATTCTCCTAACTTCTAACCACCTAACCTAACCCCTTCTAAACCTAACTCATTCCATCTAACCCTAGGTTTAATTAACCAGCCTAGCTTGCACATCCTAACCACCATGTCCCCTTTTCTTGAACACTTTTCCCTCTCATGAGCAAAGCTTTGTGACACTTGTCACTAAATGTTCCCTTTCATCCAATCTCTTCTAGAAGCTTCTTGACACTTGTCACCATGGAGATGACATTGTCCCCTTTCATCCAACCCCTTTTCCTACCAACCTCCAATTGTTCCCTTTAATTCAACCTCTTCTCCAATCACCTCCAATTTAACCATTGATATCTTCAGACTTAATCTTGACCGTTGATTCCTGCCACCTCACCCCTGGCCTTAAAAATCCTATAAATAGACACCATTTTGGAGCAATAATCATCCCATCTCATTTGCATTCAAGCATTGTTACTATAGTCATATAGCTCTTAGTTTATCATTTTAGAATTGTTATCATGACCAATTTTAGCTTAAATATAGCTTATTTCTAGCTTAATTGCATCTTCATCATTCATTTAAGTGTAGTCAAGTCACTGGAATTTGCATAACCAGATCTAAAAGAAAAATTCATACTCGCATTTACTAGGAGGCAATAGATCGATTAACTATGGTTTTATCTTTCATTGATTAATTTTCTAACCAATGCTTATGATGATTTATTGAGTGTTTTGTGTTGTAGCTGTAGGTATAACAGGTACACACTTCACAGGCACGACAACAACTGTGAAAGACATTTTGTCCCAGTCTGAAGTAATTGGAAAAAAGATGCAGATGGATAAGCAAAATAAAAGAATTTGATGTTGAGATCAAAACCACCAAGCTGGTAAGAGGTCTAGTCTTAGCCAAGTTAATGACTGAGACAAACTTTGAGGATATTGATATAAATAATGTTGAGATTGAAGAGTTTATGGTTACTAGTATTGAGAGGCAGCCATGGTATTCAGATATAGTATACTTCTTGAAGAATGCCTCATGTCCAGAAGGTATGACACACAACCAAAAGAGAACACTAAAGTTAAAATCACATAAATATGTTCTTATTTAGGGAGACCTATATTGGAGGAATAGTGATAGGATGCTACTGGTTTGTCTAGACGAATTCCAAGCTGAGAAGGTTCTAAAAGAGATGCACAATGGGGTATGTGGAGGCCACTATTCAGCTAAGACTATTGTTGGTAGGATAATTAGAGCAGGGTATTATTGGCCAACTTTGTTCAAGGATGCTCATAAGTATGTTCAAAAATGTGATCCCTGTCAAAGGTTTTCTTCTAAACAAGAGTATGCTGGTGCTTTTCCTATGAATTTTGTTACATTTGAAGCCCCTTTTGTTTAATGGGGCATTGATTTTATTGGAGAGATAATAGAAAAATCAAGCAGGGGTCATAGATGGATCCTGGTGGCTACAGATTATTTCACCAAGTGGATTGAAGCCACGCCTACCAAACAAGCTCCTTTTAGGTCTAGTCTTAGGCGGGTTCTTATAATTTTGAAATATTTTGCAACATTTTCCTAAGTCCTAAGTCTTTCCTTTTATGTGTCGGGTCCTTAAAGATCGAGCGGGTTCTTGTTGATCTAGTGGTTGTCACTGAGCTCCTATGCAAAGTTGCATGATGAATACCCTTCGCGGACCAGTGACCTAGTGGTGGGGCCCGTGAGAAGAGAACCGCTCAAGCAAGGTAAAAGTTGAGCAATTCCAAGGAAAATTGGATGGTCCAGAGGAAGATCTAATGATTGTCGTGAGACCATGACATAAAGGTGCACAATGGTTATTTCTTGCGACCCAGTGACAAACCACTAGAGGTGGGTCTAGACAAAAAGTTAATGGTTGTCGCTACACCACGATCGAACAGTTAGTAGCTCAATGATCAATGGCTGTCACTACACCATGATCAAAAGTTGCATGATGGGTTTTTGTCACGAGATAGCGACTGAATGGTGGGGCCCGCTAGAAGGAAGGGGCCAAGGCATGTTAAAGATCTAGTAAGATGAGAAAATCAGATGGCGATCACAGAAGATCCAACGGTGGTCGCTAGGTCGTGATGGAAAACTACTCATTAGAATATCCATTGCGACAGGGCGACTAAGTGGAGCCAAATCCTAAGGTGGGTCTGACGGTGCTAACATGGCCAGTGAGTTGGCGAATAGGTGGATCTGCTAGCCAAAGCCTAAGGTGACACAGGGCAGAGTAGAGGGTATAAATCCATGGTCAAGTGGTGGGTCTGACTCAAGGCAAGGTGGCGGACAAGTGATGCCCAATTAAAATTTTGGGACTATCAACGCTTGTTGCTATGCCACGGTTGTGAAGTGCCCGAAATGTTATTCCTTGCGACTCAGCGACAGACCGCCAATAGTCCCAGTGGTTAATTTTAATCTATCATGTATTGGCGGTTAAAGCAGATGGTTAAGTTGTGAGTGTTCTTTAAAGCCCAAGTAATAAAGGTGATCCAACGACTGTCGCTATGCCGTGAAGGAAATTTGCATGATGAATACCCTTCGTGGACCAGCGATTAGATGGTGGGACCCATTCTAAAGTGGGTGGCTCAAGTAGGTTAAAGGGCGTGCTAGTTTTGTATGATCTCACGGCTATCGCTGAACCACTATGAGGAGAAGCTTGACTGTTAGTCATCGCGGATCAGCGACTAAAGGAAAAGTGCTCAGAAGAAAGTTTCTCCGGTCCGTTGGCACCAAAATTTAAATTTTCAAAAGGATTAATGGCAGAAGTATGCAGTTTCCATCCGACATTGTTTTGAAGTTAATTTTTGTAGAGAGGTATTCAAGGGGATTTGTAGAGAAAATAGGTGCGGTTTTGTGTTTTCTCAGGCAACAAGAATTGGAAGGTAAATATGTGATGAAAGGGACAGGTCGAAGGAATAATCAACCGACGCTCCAATATGCAGTAACCCTCGGCCAACCAGAAGCAGTTCATTCTTGCAACGGTTTTTTGGAAATCTGAATTCTGAAGAATTAAAGACACCTGACACTTGATCGATGAATACTGAGTAGTCAGTTGGCCTTTCTCCAGCTGGTTAACTTATTTGTTATGCTCCTTCTTCGATGGTAAACAATGTAACCTTTTTAGGGGGGATTATGGTTAGGATTTAGAATATTTGTTTTCTAGGGAAGTCTGAAGCTTGTCGCATCCATATTCCTAAGAATGGATACCAGGACTACCTAAAAAAGGGGACACAAATTTTGTAGCTAAACTCTGGCAAAATTAATACAGGCCATTTTCTTAGCAATTTATGAGTCCGATAGGATGTACTTGTAATCTTTTGATAGAGAAATAAAATATACAGTCCAAAGAATTTGCACTCAGACTTGTATTGTCTCTATGTCATTGTACTGGTGTTCATTTCATTTAAGTAATCAAGTATTGTTTATCTTAATGACTTGTTAGACATTTAATGAAGTTGTTTTAAGTCTTTTTCTCAAGGAGGAAATATAAACGTACTTTGAATAAAATCATTGATATTAGTATTTTGGTGTGGATCTGATAATGAAGTCTGGTGCAGAATATGACTTTGTATGTGTCAGCCATATATAGAGTTGAGAGATCACTAACTTGTGACTTGTGTATGAGTTTCTTTTGTTAGGTTGCAGTCTGTTGTAGATGACTCTATTGCTCGAATAAGGCACTGGTTTACCTATTGGTTTTTTGATGCATTTTGTGGTCCTTTTCAAAAAGTCAAATCAACTTTCCATTTTGTGTTTACTTATACCAATCAGTAAGGAAAGTTTATAGGAATGTACACTGGTTTTCTGTAAACCTTTTACTATTTTTGTAAGAAAATAGTCATAAAAGGGTTCACCTGCCCAAGCTTTTATAAGCTTAAAGTGTAGGAGGTTTCCTAAATTGAAACCTTGTCTTGTTGTCTTTATTTCAAACTTTTTGTTGTCCTCTTCCATTGCAGCACAAAGGCAGTAACATTTGTCATGCCTGTGAAGTGTACCTGTATCTGCAAACACAAACCACTCAATAGATCATTATAGGCATGGTTAGCAAATAAGCAAAGAAAGATAAACCATGGTTGAGCAATCTATCGCCTCCTAGTAAATGTGAGTATGAATTTTGCTCTCAAATATGGTTATCCAAATTCCAGTGACTTGAATACACTTAAATGGAGGATTTAAATGATGAAGATGCATGAGCTATATGAGAAAATGATTTATCCTAGAAATGATGAGATTAAGCTACATGATTCTATGATCATGCTAGAAAATAAACTAGATTTAAGCTAAAATTGAACATGATCACAATGCTAAAATGATATTGCTAAGAGCTATATGACTATAGTAACAATGCTTGAATGCAAATGTGATGGGATAATTATGTTGGCATTTTGATGATGTTTTGATTGTCATTGATGGACACACACTTTCTTGATGTATGGGTTATGCTCAACCAATAATTGTTTCAACCGATATTATGTATTATAGTCTTTAGACTATCGGTGTTTTGTAGAAGATGTTAACCGGTCACATATTGACTGAAGACCTCAAGCAGTATGGAGAACCCAAGTGGTATGAAGACCTCAAGTGGTTTGAGGATCTCAAGCGGTACGAAGGAACAAAGCAGTAGTTAATATTTTCTAGTCTTCATTTTTGACAACCAGTAATCGGTATATTGTATGAATCGGTATTACTCTGTGATGAGTTACCAACCGGTATTTATGTGATGAGTTATCATCCACCGACACTTTGACGGTTATTTTGCGTCATGTTACCAAATGTGTCTAGATGCATTGAACCTAGGAACTTGTAGTTTAATCCTATTGGACCGACATGAAATGAGTTTCCTTTATAAGGACATCATGTCTAGGGTTTGTATGGATGAGAGATGTATGATGTATGTGAAGGATCTAATCAAGCATACTGTGCTAGTATCTAGATCACTCACTTGTTGATTACTCATATCTTCGACAAGTCTAAAACCCTTAACCGGGTAGGCCTAGCAAAGCCTTTGTAAATCCTCTAACAAGGTGGTTCACAACTATGGATCTGAAATCCTTTAGCAAGGTAATCTTTAACAACACTTATCTACTAACAGAGATCTAGATTCCTAACAGGATCTATTTTGGTGAAGAACATTGTATGACCTTAACCAGTCTGGTTTCTATTCTGTAGATAGTTACTTGTGAGTTTCTGCTCATCATGGTTTTTCCCATTTGTGTTTCCACGTCAAAATATCATGTGTTATGGTGATTTTTATTTTGTGGGTGAATGGTTTATTTGATATTTGCTTTGCATTTATCTTAACCAGTTTATTAGTGAAACTATTATACCAGTTATCTGCTAAACTATTTAAGTGTTTGAGTTTAGTATTTTTTGGTATACTAATTCACCCACCCTCTTAGTATTCATCAATTGGTATCAGAGCCAACCTTTCTATAAGTCTAACCACTTGGAAGGAGATATGGGGGAATACACTGTGAGGGAACTTACTCATTGTCTCACTCAGACTGAGAGAGCCTATGATGAACTCAAAGTCAAGTATAAAGCCTCTTTGGCCAAGAGAAGAGAGCATGCTGAGAAACTGATGGAACTTACTAAAAATAGCTCTTCTGATGAAGCTGACATGGATGCCCTAGTTGAAGAAGTTGAAAAACTAAATGAATCCAAAGCCAACCTAAGAAAGGAGTTGGAAGGATTGACTATCAAAATGTGTCAAGAGCTTGAGAACCGAAGGAAAGCTGAAGATCTGATAAAAGACAAAGATCATGAGATCTCCAAGTTGAAGCAAGAAATCAGTGCCCTTACCGCTCATCTCCAAGAGAGTAAAGTGGAAAAAGAAGAAATGGAAGGTGAACTAAACATGGCTATTTCTGAGAATGCAACCTTGAGGGAATCTAATGTTGTTATTTACAAGGAACTTACTAAGTCAAAGGAGATACTTGCCAAATTCAATTCGAGTACTTCTAAGCTAGAGCAAAAGCTTGAATCGGCAAAACTGGTAAAGAATACCACTGGACTTGGTTTCTCTAGGCATGAGGAAGGCGAAACCTCTGGAACAAAAGCTGAAGCATCAAAGAAGCAACCAACATCCAAGGATAAAGGTAAGAAAAAGTTTAAACCTATTTGCTTCAATTGTCTCAAGGAAGGACATACTGCTAATGTGTGTAGAAGCAAGGCCTACAATAATTTTCCTTATTTTCTAAACAATAAGCCTAGATCCAATAGATTCAATGGAAACTGTTATGCATGCAACAAGTTTGGGCATAGAGAATTTGAATGTAGGTCTATTTTGCACAACACTGGGAGATACCCTCCAAGGACTCAAGGAGTTATCTCACAACCCTCTGTGAACCGGAATCCCAACTAGTATAATACCTATGACTATCGGTCAGGTGGCTATCAAGTGGCAACTGGTTGGAGAGCAACTTGTTTGATCTGTCATGGTAGCGGTCACACTGTTGTAACATGCAGAAGGAAGAATGGTAGTATGAATAATGGACCATGGAGAACACCTGGAATGGTATGCTATCATTGCAACAAACTAGGACACACTACCAGAACCTGCAAAATGAGAAAGAACCTATCGGATGATATACCAATCACTCCAGAAGGGAATATTGATGTCGAAACCATTCAAGCAAGAATGAATAAAACTTGGAAAAAGAAACCTGAAGAAGTGTCATAGGATGAACCAGTTTCTGCACCTAGTGTGGAAGTCTCTGAACTGGCAAAATGAGCTTCAAAAAGGCTTAGGGAGAGCCTCTCAGTGAAATATTTGAACCCCCGGTTTATATCGGTAAAGACCTTAACCGGTATATGTCACCTGTCAATCAGAAGAAGACTTGAAGTGGTAAAAGGAAAAATTAGGGTTTGTACCCTAGCGATGATGCATTTATTATGGTAGGTGAAAGATTGTTTAAAAGGGATTTTTGATGCCATTTTCACTTATCTATTTTTGAGCGAAGAATTTTCAAGAGCAGAGCGACAAAGAGCGATTCATCTAGTGATTCAAAGCGAATTCAAAAATCTTGCAGAGGAATCTAGCAAACTTTCAATCTATCGGTGAAGAACACTAAGCGGTGTTCCAAGCAACCAAAGTGGTGTGTTGTGAGAAACATTGGCAAAACCTAAATTTTGAATTGTGAAGGTATTTCTCAAAAAAATTGTTTGTCATTCAATCATGGCTTCTACATCGCACTCCAGTTTGAGTGTACCAGTAGATTCAGCTGATTTTATTCAAAAGAAGATGAAATACAATGCCCTATCCCAGATACCCGTCAAAGTTATAGTTGAGGAAGATATTGTGGGATATATTGATTGTAAATTGGAAGACCTAGGATCCCTAGTGATCCATTCCCAGCTAGGTTTGTTCTATGGGGATGACAAGAAAATCAAACCAGAATATAGCATCCTAGAGAGGAAGAAACTATACAATGGGGTTTATTTTCTAGCAGAGTTCATTGAAGATCACATCCGCATCATCCTGAGCAAAGTGCACGGTGATAAAATGTATCTCGAGCAGATGCATGACATCACACCACAAGCAATTCATGTTGTCACCAGTTTCTATAACATTGGAGAGGTGCCAACTCTAAGGAAGGTCACCAAGACTAAAATGACTAAGCTCACCGATTCTCTGAGCGACTAACGGGTGATGACCATCAACACTATCAAAGATGATTTAGTTAAGTATGCTTGCATGGTGATTGGCTACCCGATGTTTTATGCCAGCAGAATAAACTTTGTCCCTGCTGCTGCAGTGAATGCTACCTACAGAATGATTAAGGAAGATGCCTCATTTGATTTGTGTGCTTGTTTGCACAAGAAACTGCTATTGAACCTGAAGTCCATCAAATAGGATAATGTTTTAAGGTTCAGGTTTGGACAATTTCTAGTCAGCCTATTTTTCTACTTTCAAGGCTATTTCCCTAGAGTAGGTGATGTTCAATGGTCTACTGACCAACTAGTCTCCAAACAAATTAGGGAAAGTCTTCAAGCAGTGGGAACTGGATATCCTGAGGTTCTAAATAAATATTTTGATGAATTCAAGTGGAAAATGAGCCAGATGATGAGGATATATGGAGATATTGTGAAGAAGTATGAAGATGACATCTGCTTCACCATAAAAGTAGATGAATGCATAATGGAAGTGGTGGAACAAAGAAAGAGGAAGACAAGAAGAAAGAGGAAAAGAAAAAGAAAGAGGAAGATAAGAGAAAAGAGGAAGAGAAAAGGAAAGAGGAGGAGAAGAGGAAACAAGAAGAGGAGAAGAGGAAACAAGAAGAAGAGAAGAGGAAACAAAAAGAGGAGAAGAAGAAAGAAGAGGAGAAGAAGAAAAAAGAAGACAAATGGAAGGAAGAAGAAAGGAAGAAGGAGGAAGAGAAGAAAAAGAAGGAAGAGGACAAGAAAAAGGAAGAAATGGAGAAGAAAACACAAGAATAAGAACAAAGAAAGAAAGAAGAGGAAAAGAAAAGCGCTGAAGAGAAGAAAGAAGTAGAGAAGATCAAACAGGCCAAGACAACCAGTGATCAAATCAAAGCGGTTGACACCTCCAATCCTATTGACCTTCAATCTGCAAATGAATCAGAGTTGCTTCAAAGCATAAAGCTTGCACAGGAAAGATTGGAAACATTGAGGAGGAAGAAGGAACATGATGTCATTCAAACTGTTGTTGACACCCTCACCAGCCTGATTCCCGATACTAACCTCCCCAGTACAGATTCCTCTTTAGCCAAGATGAAACTTCTTTGCACTATAGTGGAGGACCAAGTACAATGCTTGGAAGATGTTGTTGCAACCACTGCCAAGAAGAACCATGAAAAGGCACTCAACACTACCTTAGTCAAGAATCTGCATGAGCTTAGGTCACAACTTCTAAAACAATAGAAGGATATAGGTGTTGCTATGGATGAGGGCAAATTACTGCTGAGTAAAATCTGCCAACCCCATCTATTTTGTGATGATGTGCTTAAGCAGAAAGATAAAATCCAATTGGAGTTCCAGGCATACATCAGCAACTTCAAGATGCCCTATGATTCATTTATTACATATGGGCATATGGTCCATCATTATTAGCTGCAGATTGCCAGGGTAGAATCAGAAATCTACAACCGGACAAAAGATTTGCAAGACCTTCAACTGGTTTTATTACCCAGACTGCAAATTCTTCAGAAATGTTTTCTCAATCTGGAAGCCATCATGGTAACTCAAGAAATGAGTACCATTGATGCTATGGAAGAACTAGTATTCCAGATGCAGACAGAAAGAGAGGTTGCTACCTCATTACTTGAGTCATGGTCATTGGCCATTTAAACTTTTATGCAGTATTTTAAATCTATTTTTGATAAGTTTTATTCCTTATTGTCATAAACATTTACTCTATTTTTATATATAAGGAAACAAGGGTTATTCTGCATTACTTTGTCATTGTTGGCAAAGGGGGAGTAGTATTTAAAATTTTGGTGAATGTTATGTATACTTTTATGTTACCACTTTTGGGAAGTAGTAGACATTGTCATTTCTGCAAAACGGATAGTGTATATGCTTAGGGAGAGTAATTTTGATTATGGCATATTTTTGTTGTAAAAAACACTTAGATGCCAAAATTTTCCTAAGTGTTGTCATCACTGCCAAAGGGGGAGATTGTTGGCATTTTGATGATGTTTTGATTGTCATTGATGGACACACACTTTCTTGATGTATGAGTTATGCTCAACCAGTAATTGTTCCAACCGGTATTATGTATTATAATATTTAGACTATCGGTGCTTTGAAGAAGATGTTAACCGATCACATATTGACTGAAGACCTCAAGCGGTATGGAGAACCCAAGCGGTATGAAGACCTCAAGCATTTCGAGGATCTCAAGTGGTACGAAGGAACAAAGTGGTAGTTAACATTTTCCAGTCTTCATTTTTGACAACAGTAATCGGTATATTGTATGAACTGGTATTACTCTGTGATGAGTTACCAACCGGTATTTCTGTGATGAGTTATCATCCACCGACACTTTGGCGGTGATTTTGCATCGTGTTACCAAATGTGTCTAGATGCACTGAACCTAGGAACTTGCAGTTTAATCCTATTGGACCGACATGAAATGAGTTTCCTTTATAAGGACATCATGTCTAGGGTTTGTATGGATGAGAGATGTATGATATATGAGAAGGTTATGTGCGATCTCTGCATAGAAGATTAGGTCTGTGTGAAGAGTTAGAGTGTGGAGATATTGAAGACTGAAGTAATGCTGAAATGCATTAACAATGAGCTATCAAGGATCTAATCAAGCATACTGTGCTAGTATCTAGATCACTCACTTGTTGATTACTCATATCTTCGACAAGTCTGAAACCCTTAACCGGGTAGGCCTAGCAAATCCTTTGTAAATCTTCTAACAAGGTGGTTCACAACTGTGGATCTGAAATCCTTTAGCAAGCTAGTCTTTAACAAGACTTATCTCCTAACAGAGTTCTAGATTCCTAACAGGATCTATTCTGTTGAAGAACATTGTATGACCTTAACCAGTCTAGTTTCTATTATGTAGATAGTTACTTGTGAGTTTCTTCTCACCGTGGTTTTTCCCATTTGGGTTTCCACATCAAAATATCCTATGTTATGGTGATTGTGCTTTTGTGGCTGAATGCTTTATTTGCTATTTGGTTTGCATTTATCTTAACCGGTTTATTAGTGAAACTGTTATACCGGTTATTTGTTAAATTGTTTAAGTGTTTGAGTTCAGTATTTTTTGGTATACTAATTCAACCCCCCCTCTTAGTATTCATCAGATTATTGCTCCAAAATGGGGTCTATTTATAGGATTTCCAAGGCCAGGGGTGAGGTGGCAGGAGTCAATGGTCAAGATTAAGTCTGAAGATATCAATGGTTAAATTGGAGGAGGTTGGAAAAGAGGTTGGATTAAAGGGAACATTTGGAGGTTGGTAGGAGAAGGGGTTGGATGAAAGGGGACAATGTCATCTCCATGGTGACAAGTGTCAAGAAGCTTCTATAAGAGGTTGGATGAAAGGGAACAATTAGTGATAAGTGTCACAAAGCTTTGCTCATGAGAGGGAAAAGTGTTCAAGGAAAGGGGACATAGTGGTTAGGATGTGCAAGCTAGGACGGGGTTAGTTAAACCCGGGGTTAGATGGAATGAGTTTGGTTTAGAAGGGGTTAGGTTAGGTGGTTAGAAGTTAGGAGAATTTGAATTTAAAAATTTAAATAATAGGAAAAGGCTAATTAATCTCAACAACTCATTAATTGATTTGTTTTAATTAATTATGGGATTATTGAAGAAATGAATTTGATGGGAGGAATTTGTTGGTGTAAATAATTATTCATCGTGGATATTATTACACTTACTTAAGTTTACTTAGGATAATGCATTTCATAGTAGTTTGGATATGAGACACTTGGGTGTTTGTGCCACATTGGGATAGTGTGTGTAGGAGAAATTCCACCTTTTTTGGTGTTGATCTTGTTATTACACTATCATATCCACTTATTGTGGAGTGATAATTCCACCTTCGGTGGGTGATCCACCTCATGTGGAATATTATATTATTTCTCCTACCTACCCACACCTATTTCCTACCTACCCTTGTTTCTCATTGAGCCACATGTCATGTTTGTGTGCTCATACATATCCCTAGCCTTGCCTATATAAGCAGGCTCATCTACATTGTATAAAAACAACTATTGAACTATTGAATCATTATTGCTGATCATTTCTATTGATGAGAATATAGTTTATTCTTGTCCTATATTGTGTCTCTATTTTGTACATTTCATTGAGCTCTTGATCTTGGCAAAATCCAACATGGTATCAGAGCCATTGGGGCTTCATTGATTCGTCTTGAAGAGGCATTATTGTGACGTCAAGAGGCAGATCTGAAGAGCAGCATCTTTTGGAGGCGTCCTAGACCAGATCTGACCCCGCCATTGCATCCAGAAGGCCGTTTCCATGAATTTTGATTATAAATTCGACCTATTTTGGTGAGAAAATTTTTTTCTCCAATTTTGCTTGTATCGTACAGATTTTCAATTTTTTTAATATATTTTTTCGAAAAAAAATTTATTTTCGGAAAATTCTTAGAAAAATTAAAAAAAAATTAAAAAATTCCGAAAGCAAAAATTAAAAAAAAAAAGAGAAAAAAATCAAAAAAACAAGTTTTTGGGGGATCTGCAGACCCCCCCCGTGACCCCGCAGGTTGCAGGTTTCTGTAGACCCCCCCCGTGACCCCCCAGGTTGCAGGTTTCTGCAGACGCCCGTACCTGTCTGCAGGTTTGACGCCGCCGACGCCGACGTGTACCGCCTGCCGCAGCGCCAACTATACTCCCCGCGCTCGCCGAGTTCTCTGTCAGTCCGCAGAGACCTGCCGGACTCCGCCGTCGATGGCACCCCGTGCCTGCTCCTCCTTTCTGGCGCCATCTCCCGCCGACCGTGCCCGCAGTGTACCTGTCTGCCGGCGCCACGTCCTTCGCCTCGGCTTCCGCTCCCGACTCCGCCTGCTTGCTACCGTCGCTGTAGCCCGAGTGCCTCCCACAGGTTCCTCGTCCTCCGCGCTGCGTGCTCCTCCCGCCGCCTCCCAGCGCCAACGCGGACTCACCAGTCAACCAGACCGGAGGACCGCGCCCGCCACGTGGCAGGCGGCCACTGGCCCGCGGTACAAACCCTGCCATGCAGCATCCCGTACACTGCCATGCAGACATCCGTACGTCGCAGTCATCTGCCACGCAGACCTGCTCAGTCAGCAAAATCCGTACAGTACGGACTGTATAGTCATCTGGCCACGTCATCTGTCCGTACGGTACGGACGCCCGGTCAGCAGAGGGGGACGCTTTTGTGACGGTGATACGGCCATCAAATTTAACCCAGTGAATTGCTGATGTCAACGCCACATCAGCAGGGTTTGAAAATTTTGGACCCCCTCTCATTGAGCTTTTTGATTTTGCAGTTCAACTTCAAATGGCCATAACTTGCTCATTTTTGCTCCTTTTTGGGTGAAATTTTTTTTGAAATGGGCTATAATTTCATGCTCTCCACAGTGGTGAAGAAATTTTTTGATTTTGATGCATGGATTTTTCAGAAAATGTAGTTTTTGGTGACTGTACCTGAGTAATCCCAGTTTTTGCAACTTCAAAGGCTTCGTTTGGGGTCATACGACCTCCTTTTTAGGTGCCATTTTTTTTGAAAGTGCGTATTTTTTTCATCTACTTTCACATGATGCTATCAGATTGATGCCATTGTAAGTAGGAATTGTACTTTCAAATCTTGGCCTTTTTTGGCTCTTTTGGTACTTGTATATTTGCTTGAATCTCAGTTAGATTCATTGCACTATTGATTGAACTCTCTTGTATCTCATTTGAGAAGTTGTTAAATTTGCATCATAAGTCCACTTTGCCTTGTTTTGCAAGTGGCTCATTGTAATCGCACTAAGTATAAAGTGCCAAAATCATCACTTTAGGGGGGGTACTTTGATTGAGTGAATTTGGGGGGTGTCTCTTGTGCTTTTGTGCTCTTGTGTTCCTTCCTTTTTCTTGCTATGGGTTCTTCTAAGTTTCCTCTCTTAACTCCACATAACTATGCTACTTGGAAAATTGAGGCAAGGAGTAAACTTATGGAAAAAGGACTCACTCATTACATTGATGGAACTATTGTTGCTCCAGCTGATCCTAAGGCTGATCTAGTTGGTCACTTAGATTGGCTCACTAAAAATATCATGGCAATTGGTACCTTAAGAAAGTATGTATCAAAGGATCTCATTTTTCATATTGAGAAATGTACTCTAATCAAGGATGCTTGGCAAAAGTTTCAAGACTTGTATGGTCAAGTTGATGAGATTAGGGGATATCAAATTGATAGTGATCTCACCATGTTAGATCCCAAGAACTTTGATACTATACAAGATTATGTCACTAAGGCAAATGAGTTGAGGGCACAACTCAAAGATTGTGGCATTGATAAGAAGGATACTCAATTGATATTCAACTTGATAGGCAAGCTTCCACAAGAATATGCAACATTTGTTTCTAGTTTCCAAACTCATAGGATGACAATGGGTTCAAGCTACACAATGCCTACATTTGATGCTTTCAATGAAATGTTGATGATGGAACAAACTAAGTTGATAAGCATGGGCATTCTTAAGGCTTCTAAGTCTCAAGCATTAGTGGCAAATCAAGGAAACAAAGGAAATCAAGGAAAGGACAACTCAAACAAGAAGAAATGGCAATCAAAGCCTAAAGACAAAGCACCATCTTCTCCACAACAAAGAGATTCATCCTCTTCTAAGAGAGATAATTCACCAAAGAGGGAGAGACCTACTTGTGGTTATTGTAAAAAGATTGGTCATGAGGAGCATTGTTGCCATTCTAAGAAGATTGATGAGCTCACACATATCATCAAAAAGCATAACATTGATTTTCCTAAAGTCTACAAGAAGGATGATTCATCAACTTCCACTTCCTCACATTCAAAAGGAAAAGGGCAAGCATTCATGGCTTCTACAAGTGGAAAAACTCACTCTTTTGGAACAAGAAAAGGAAAAGCTCTTTGTGCTACTATCAGTCATGATTCAGAGAGATGGCTTCTAGATTCAGGGGCTTCTCATCATATGGCATCTTCGTAGTCTATGTTCTCTACATTTGAGCCTTGCACCATGCCACAGATTTTGATGGGCAATCATACATACATGGATGTGATTGGGAAAGGATCTATTGACATTGGGGATAACTCCTTCAATGATGTGTTGTGTGTACCCCACTTGACAAACAATCTCCTTTCTATCTATCAAATCACACACGGCGCAACTAAGAGAGTTGTGGAGTTCACACCTGACTCAGTTTTCATTAGAGACATGGAGACTAGAGCTATCATTGCGATTGGGGTGGTTGATCATGCATCTCAGTTATACTCCTTTTTAGATTTTGTTGATGATGATGATTTCACATTTGATGATTCTACACATGATGATCACACTTATTGTGATGGTTCAGATTTTGAGGAGAATTTTGGACACTTGAACATGGGGATTCTCACATGTGACCCCGTTCTTGAGTCTTGTATTTCATCTCCTCATATTGATATCACATCACCTATTACACCTGATGATGTGGATAGTGCGACAGTTTTGCCTTAATGTGATTCAGTGCAGCAGGATATTCATTGTCTTCCAGCTTCAGATTCATGGGATGATTACTTGACAGACATTGCAGGTTTGTTTGTGGAATCCTACATTGCAGATTTGGGAGACATCATTGATGACATTCATCTTCTCTTTGATGAAGGTGATCCTTCTTTGATTGTTGCGAGGGCACACTCTGACCCTCTTGTTCATTCTCTACATGATCATTCTTTCGAGGTTGACATGATTGTGGATACTTATGTACAACAGTTGGAGGAGGTCTCTTTATTTTTTGAGGAGACATGTGAGTCTTTGGGACATGTTCTACATCCATCTCCACTAGATCTTGGAGTGCCTTTTTCAGCAGTGTGGCACAGTTTACCACCTTTGGAAGGGGTATCTTTCAGCATCAACATGGGGACACTTGAGCAGTTTTCAGAGATTCCTTTCATCATGAGTTTTCTTCATACATCTTCCCTTCATGATTAGGGAGACTTCATGGATACACCTTTGGTTTTGTTTCTTCCTAAGGGGAGGAATGTTGTTTGACGTTCGTGGAGCAGTTTCTTCATACATCGAGCTTCTATCATTGGTGCAGATTCTCCATTGAGGGGGGGTCACAGTTTGACTTCTCTTCTTCTCTCATATGGGGGGGACTTTTTCCTCACATGGGGTTTTGTTCCTCACATTCTTCTATGAGAGTTCTCTTGTATAGCTTTCATCTCTCTTTTGGGGGAGGGTTTTTTCCCATTGGGTTTTTCTCTCTTTCCCCACTTTGTGAGAGATTTCATTGCATTGGTTTGCATGCATTTGCATTTGTACATGGGTACCTAACATGGCCTAGTAGCCGGGACCCATCTTGCATTGCTTAGTTGCATTGTAGACTTAAGTGCATTCCCCTAAGTTGCACTTAAGGGGGGGTGTTGGTGTAAATAATTATTCATCATGGATATTATTACACTTACTTAAGTTTACTTAGGATAATGCATTTCATAGTAGTTTGGATATGAGACACTTGGGTGTTTGTGCCACATTGGGATAGTGTGTGTAGGAGAAATTCCACCTTTTTTGGTGTTGATCTTGTTATTACACTATCATATCCACTTATTGTGGAGTGATAATTCCACCTTTGGTGGGTGATCCACCTCATGTGGAATATTATATTATTTCTCCTACCTACCCACACCTATTTCCTACCTACCCTTGTTTCTTATTGAGCCACATGTCATGTTTATGTGCTCATACATATCCCTAGCCTTGCCTATATAAGTAGGCTCATCTACATTGTATAAAAACAACTATTGAACTATTGAATCATTATTGTTGATCATTTCTATTGATGAGAATACAGTTTATTCTTGTCCTATATTGTGTCTCTATTTTGTACATTTCATTGAGCTCTTGATCTTGGCAAAATCCAACAGAATTAATTAATTTGAATAAATTAATTAAAGGGGATTATTGAATTGAACCCATTAAAAAAATTCTTAGATTTATTAATAAGTAGATGAAAATGGGGAATTTAATCAAATTGCTTAGTGAATTCAATTAAATTAGGAAGGGGGATTAATTAATAATTGCTTATTTAATTAATTGTCTTCAGACCATTTTTAGGTGTATACATTTTGCCCCTCTTTGAAGTGAGGTGTGATGATGCGTTAATTCAAAGAATAATCTCATTTTGATGATGATATTGGTTTGATAGGATGCCCCAACTCTTGATTGATAAATTGTGATACGATGATGCCCCCTCAGGAGATCAATTGAGATAATTGATCATTGGAGTTTTTGGATTTTTTTGCAAAATTGATATCCTGATTAGATTATGATTTGATGTCTACAACTGTGGTTGATGAAAATGTGAGTTCTATGATCATGGTAATGTGGTTCTTGATGATTGATAAAGATTGATTGGTTAGATTGAGAGGGTAGCATAATATTTTCGCTGGGTCGACAATACCTGGAGATATATGATTCATCATTCTAATTGTGTATACACTTGTGATGATACCTTGATGATTCCTGCGATAGATTGAACTTTGGATAAAAGGAGCATGTGGTATCTCATGCAAGAATGAAATGTAAATGCAAATGGAATGCAAAGCTACAAGAAGACCAGTCACTGGATTATTGTGTTTTTGTCATCATTGAGCTTTTTAAATGTGGGAAGTGAGTGCAAACATCGATGGTATAATTAAACCATGATGACCTGAGCACTATTTTCCTCAATTTTGATATGACAAGTTAGCACAAGCCTCGAGGTATAATTGAACTAAGATGACCTGAGTGTTGCTTGCATAAAACAGGTAGTATTAATCATTTCAATATGCAAATCAGACAAGAAAAATATCATGTTTCTTCCTTGTTCCTCTAGTCAAAGACATCCTAGAGTCACTCAGAAATCATGATAGCAAAAATCAATATAGAAAAGTTGAACAATGATGCTAAAATCAATATCCAAAAGATATCATCCATGTGTTTAGACTAACTTTGTGATAGTTTGATGGTTGATAATTTGATCTCGTGTTCAATGTTGGATATGTCTCAGTTTTCACTTGATAAGAGTTGTCTAACTACCTGTTTGATTAAGCTTAGAATTGATCAAAAGTTTTGTCCCCAGCTAAGTGTAGGATTTTGACCCAAGCCTAGAAACAAATTCATTATCATATACCTAATGATCCAAACCATGGTGAGAAGCTATATGGGATTCCTGCATATGTACAAAAGCTTTATGATGCATATGAACAATGCTGATGGAAAATGAATGCAAGCGGAAAGATGCATGAACTAATAGATGGAAGAGATAGCAGATAGATAGCGCCTGTTTGCTAGGTTTTCACCATCTATTATTATTGCACTTTTTCTCATATTTGATTTTTTTTTGGATTTTCTTTGCTTTTTCACTGTTTTTGGATTTTTTTTTATTTTTCATTGTTTTTTATTTTTTCTGATTTTTTAGACATAGAACTTCTTCAGATGCATGCTATTGATGGGTTCCTTGAGCTAATCATCATTCTGTGTTGATAGCTAATATGCTCTTGACCCAAATACTATTGTGATCACAAATGGACCTAACCAGTTTGGTTCAAACTTTCCTTTCTTTTCTCGATCTGCCTGGTTGCGTGGATTTTCTTTTAGTACTAGTTCCCCAACTTAAAATGTTCTTGGTTTGACCTTATGATTATAGCTCTGGCACATTCTTTGCTGATATACCTTTAGATGAACAAAACAATTTTGTCTTTGTTCATGGATCAGTTCTAACTCTTGTAATCTAGATACTCGTTGTTCTTCATCTGGGATGAGACCTTTTAATGATACTCGTAGAGAAGGTATCTCTACTTCTATTGGCAATATTGCTTCTGATCCATAAACAAGAGAGAAAGGTGTGGCACTTGTTGGTGTGTGGATACTGGTATGGTAGGCCCATAGAGGGGTTTAATTGGATATGTCAATCTCTTCCAGCATCATTCACTCTCTTTTTGAGGATTTTCAGAATAGTTTTGTTTGATGCTTCTACTTGGTCATTCCCTTGTGGATAGTAGGGTGTGGAGAATCTATGTTGAATCTTGAATTTATCGCATAGCTCTTGTACATCCTGATTCTTGAACGGTCACCCATTATCATTGATAATGGTCATTGGTATTCCATAGCAATAGATGATGTAGTTCAAGACAAATGCAGCAATTTGTTTTCCTGTGATATTTATGAGAGGTACTACCTCAATCCATTTTGTGAAATATTCTATAGCTACAAGGATGAATTTGTGACCATTAGATGAAGAAGGATTTATTTTCCCTACTAGACCAAGACCCCATTGGCAAAAAGGCCAAGATGTTGCTAAAGCATGAAGTTCTTATGTTGCTGCATGAATCAAATTGCCATGGATCTGACATTGTTTGCATGTTCTAGCTATCTAAAAAGAATCTAATTCCATAGTCGGCCAATAATAGCCCAAGCATATGAGTTTTTTCAAAAGGGTAAGACCACTTGAATGAGTGCCACAAACATCATTATGGACTTCATTTAAGGCCTTCTCGGATTATTCTTGTTTGAGACATCTTAAAAGAGTACCGTCTAGCCCTCGTTTAAACAGGGTATCTATGACGAGAGTAAAATGAGAGGATTGGCGAATAAAGTTTCTCTTTTGGTTTTTCGATAAGTCGAGAGGTAAGATGTTATCTTTGAGGTATGTGTAATTTTGGCCATAGCGGGAGGAATCATGTCCAATAAGTTGATAGATGGTTTGGGAATCAGGACAATTATAGGCAGGGTAAAACAACTCTTCCACCAGGAATTCATAACGTTGTTGATTTTCCTGTGTCTGAAGGAGAGAAGAAAGTGTAGCCATGGCGTCTGCTGCTTTGTTATCATTTCTTGGAATATTCTCAAAATTTATTTCTATAAATTATTTCTTGATATCATCAACCATCTTTTTATAAGGCATTGATTTTTCTTCATTTGTTTGATAGTCATCATTGATTTGATTAATGATGAGTTGAGAGTCTCCAAAGACTTGAAGTTGTGTAATATTCCATTCTATAGCCATTTTGATACCTGTAACCAAAGCTTCATACTCTGTTGTGTTATTGGTGCATGGAAAGCTTAATTTTTATACTATTTGGATTGTATGACCTTGTGGTGTGATGAATAGAATGCCTGCTCCTGATCCATGCTGTGTATATGAACCATCAAAGTATAATTGCCATGTTTTTGTTGTGACTGTTAGGATATCAAAATCAAGAAATTCAATGTGTAAAGGATGATGATCTTGAAGTGTTGCCTCTGCTAGTTGATTTGCAATAACTTGTCCTTTGATAGCTTTTCCGTCAACATAATCAATATAAAACTCACTCAGGATCATGATCCATTTTGCTAGTCATCCTGTCAATGTTGCTTTACTGAGTAAATATTTCAGAGGATAAATTTTAGCTATTAACTTGATGGAGTGAGATAGTAGATAGTGTCATTATTTTTTAGAAGTAAAAGCTACTGCCAAGCATGTTTTTTCTGTTGGTGAATAGTTGATCTCATATCCTACTAGTGTTCTGTTGATGTAGTAGATAGCTCGTTCTTTTCCTTCATTATCCTGTTGTGTAAGCAAAAATCCTAATGATGTTTCAGTGGTTGATACATAGAGTAATAATGGCTTTCCTGTAATTGGTGACATTAGGATAGGTGGTTGTATGATATAAGCCTTGATCTTGTTGAATGCATCTTCACATTGGTGATCCCACTTGAAATGAACATTTTTGTGCAATAGATGAGTAAATGGTTGACATTTATCTGCTAGTTGAGCAACAAATCTTCTGATTGACTGGAGTCTTCCTTGGAGTAATTTGAGTTGACTGATATTCTTGGGAGATGTCATTTCCATGATTTCTTTAACCTTAGCTAGATCCACTTTGATACCTCTAGCTGAAACAATGTATCCCAATAGCTTTCCTGAAGTAACACCAAAGGCACATTTCTTAGGATTTAGCCTTAGCTTGTATTGTTATAACCGATCAAAGATATTTTCCAGTATCTCTATATGTTCTTCTTTATTGTATGATTTAGCCAAGATGTCAACCACATAGTCTTCCATGAATGTATGCATCATGTCATGAAATATAGTTGTCATAGCTCTTTGATATGTAGCACCTGCATTCTTTAATCCAAAAGGCATGACATTCTAGCAGAAAGTACCCCATGGACATGTGAATGTTGTCTTTTCTTGGTCTTCGGGTGCTATTTTGATCTGATTGTATCTGAAGAATTCATCCATTAAAGAGAACATGGAGTGTCCAACGGTTAAATCTACAATGATGTTGATGTTAGGCAAAGGAAATTCATCCTTTGGACATGCATTATTAAGATCTATGAAGTCTATGCATATTCTGATGCTTTTATCTGGTTTTGAAATAGGAACGATGTTGGATACGCATTGAGGATATGCTACAGGTCTGATGAATCCTACATCTAGTAATTTCTTTAGTTCTACGTTGAATAGAAGAGTGATATGCGGATGCATTTTCCTCAACTTCTGTTTGACTGGTTTGGCTCCTGGGCTAACATTTAAGTGATGCATAATAAGCTCTAGATCTAATCCTAGCATGTCTGCATATGACTAGGCAAAACTAATTTGCCATCATTTGAAGGATTCCACATATTGTTGCATTTCTTCTTCTGATAAAGAAGTTGTTGGATGAAGAATCTTTGGTTACTTTGTTGTGCCAATGTTGGTTCAATCAAAATGGATGACCTTTCTTGATAGTGCTTAGGTAAAGAGTCAAATCTCCCATCTTTCGGTGCCTCGAGGAGGTTTTCACCGTTAGATGCATCCTTTCTTTTTACTTTTTCTAGATCTAATATTGCCAATAAATGGTTTTTCAGCATTAGACTTGATATTCTTTTCTTTATTTTCACTTTTGCAACTAGGAGATTTGGCACTCACTTGACTGGAAGATGCGTTGCTGGAATTCCTGGTGAAAGTTGTTAAGGGTTCGATTGCGTTAAGATATACATATATGGCATGGTCATTCGGAAAGGTATCAATGGTGGTATATCCTTCATTTTCCCAATCAATAAGCTCAGGGTGGATTAGAGGTAGGGGATCTTCAGGTTGGGATGTTTCAAGGGTTTCAAGGGTCATGATGGATGTATCAAATTTTTCAATATGTATGTCGATGTCTAGAATGGTACTCTCATCAGAATGACCTCGCTAAAGAAATTCTTGATCGTCCTCAGTTAAGGCCAAGTCAATCAAATGTGATTCCAATTCAAGTGAACTATTTCCTGACATTTGTCTTGCATACGTGTGAACTACATCGACTTCTACATCTCCTTCAAAGCAATTTTCTTCAGTTGATTCTTCAAAGTGATAGGAATCCCATTCCCATTCATTAGAATCTGTATCACTTGCAACTTGCAATCTACAGATTTGGTCATATAGCATTTCTTTTGCTTTTCTGGCTATGTCTTTTCTTCTTTCATATTCATCTTCTTCAGGACTAAGATTGAGTTTTGTCAACTTTTCTATGAGTTCTCCTGGATTTATATTAGCTTCTTTCTTGTTTTGATTGAGATTTAATGCTACTTGAGAGATGCTTTTAGTTTGTTTCTCTTGTTGATTTGAATCTTGCTTCTTTTCTCATTTCATGTTTGCTTGTGTTTGTTGCTTAGCTGATGTTTCTTCTTTTTCAACTTCCAGTTGTTCTTGTCTATTTTCATATTTCTCTTGTTGTTGACTAAAAGATGTGTTTTCCGGTAGAGTGACTTGTCCATACCCTAAGCCTATTTTGTCTGTAGTCTGCTTAGTATGAGGCTGAATAGGTTCTGAGATACCTTCTTTTCTTTTTCCTATAGGACATATTCTGGTATATCCCATTCTTTTGAGAATGTTAAATCCTTTTCCATACTTTTTTGTAGGTATTCTGACATTGGTAATCTTTTGTTGACATTCTTCATCCTTGTATAGCCATTGTAGCACATCTTTGTCTTTTGTTTCCTCTGATAAGGTTCCAGCACTAACAAATGCTCCATCAAATATCAGAAGATGTTTCTTAATTGGTTGTTTTTTAGAGTTCAATGATTTTCCAAAGGATTTAGGAGAAAGTGGTAATTGTGAAATTGAATATTCTCCATTCCCTCAATCTCTTAGCTACATTTTTTTTTCCATACTTGATAGAATTGAAGCAAATGATTGTTCTTTGGATTGTGTGCTCGAAGATGATGCCTCCCTGTTATGTGGAACAATGACTTCTTGGGTCGTTTTTAGATTGCTGCAATATTGAAATGGATTTGAATCTGCAGATATTGTGATTTCTTGCCCATTGTAGGGAAATTTTACACACTGATGATATGTTGATGGGACAACTTGCAAGGTATCCATGGCCTTCCCAAGAGTACATTATATGATAAGTCCAAGTCTAGAACTTGGCATGTTGTGTCTTTCTGTAAAGGTCCCACTCTGATGGGTAGTATCACAATTCCCTTGGAGTAACGTTCTTCTTCATCATAGGCTTTTATGGTGATCCTTTTATGTACATCAATTGCATCTTTTGAATATCCTAAGGCATGAACAAAACTCAATGAATAGATATTTAGGCTAGCTCCACCGTCTATTAGAACACGTTTAACGCGTGTTTTTGTGAATGAGGACTTCAATATGCAAAGGAGCATTGTGGGGATGTTGTAAGGATATGCCATCTTCTTCAGTCAATGATAAGTAGTGAGGGCTTGTGAGGTGTCCCACCATGGTTTGGAATTGATCGATATCAAGATCTTTGGATATTGTTGTATCGATTAATGTTTTTTCTAGAATTTCTTTGTGTGTAAGTGAAAGCTTTAATAATTCTAAGATGGATATTTGTGCGGGTGTTTTTTGAAATTGATCCACTAGATTGTATTATTTGGTAGTGGATGATGTGTTTATTGTAGGACCCGACAAAATAACTTTGTCTTTGCTTCTTGTGATAGCATGAGCATGAGCATGAGCATGTTCTTGATTTTGTTTTTCTTTAACTACAATCATGTTTACCACATTATCATATGTATGAGCATAGTTTACCTTCGCTTTACCCTTACCATTGTTTGTTGTTGATGATTCACCTTTCTCATAGTTTGGAAGTGGAGTTTTAAAAGCTGTATGAGATTCATTTTTTTAATGCCCATCCATTGTTATTACTCCATTATCAATCATATCTTGTATGATATGTTTCAACTTCTAACAATTATCTGTGTGATGTCCCTTGTTTCAATGGAAATCGCAATAATGTTTATCATTCCACCAAGGTGGTTTGATTTGAGGTTCGTAGTTCCTTTCTTCTGGTAAAGTGATCAATTTGTTTGCGAGAAGTGTCTTTAGTACTGACCCAAGGGATTCACCAATGTTTTTAAATTGTCTTCAAAAGAAAATTTTGATAGCTGCTTTTTGGTGATTGGTGTTTTGTTGAGCCACTGCTGAGTGAGTGGATAAATTAAAAACCAGTTGTTTTGGTTTCACATTGTTGTTATCCACTATTCCATCATTGACGACATTTTGATTTCTATTCCAAAACTTTGGTTTATCATTGTGGTTGTTGTTATTGTTGTTGTTAGGTGGATGGACTTTGTATATGTATATTTTCAACTCACCTTTCTTTATCATGGCTTCCTCCATTATGATTCCATTATCGACCATTTTTCCAAAACTTTGATTTCCTTGCATTTTTAAGTAATAACTCATTTGATCATTTAAGTTGTTAATGAATATGTCCATTTTTTCATACTCTGGCACTGTACGAGAATACCACGAGAGCTAACCATCTCCATCGTTGTGAAAATGCCAAGAAAGTTTCTCCACTCTTTTGTTTGGTGTTACATAGGTCTAGCATTGTTACTTCATGTAGTATGTTGTAAGAGTATTGTGAAACAAACTTATCCACCAATTCTGAGAATGATCTGATTCCAGGTGGAAGTTTGGAGAACCATTCCATAGCTAGTCCAATTAAGTTGTTTGGAAATAATCTCATTAAGTAGGTATCCTCATGTGCAAACTCCATACTCATTGTGCAAAATTATCTTTTATGATCTTGATGGTCAGTGCTTCCATCATATTTTTCGTATCTAGGAGTTTCAAAACCTATAGGAAATGGTATCATGTTTAGGTTTCTTTCAAATGGATAAGGAGAAATCTCTTGTAGTGAGTAGCGTCTAACATTTCCTCTTTGCATATCTTGAATTGTGTTTGCATTGCTTGTAGTTGTTGTGTGAGAGTTGTGATAGGATTATCGACATGATTTGTTCTTCCATGACCATGATTTTGTATTCTAGGAGGATCTGGATCTCTTGTGGTGTCACCTCTAGTCCTTCTTGTATCTTCATTGGATTGAATGTTATTCAAGAATTTCTACTTTATTTCTTTTGGGTATGTAAGTTTCTTTAGTGGTTCTAGTGTTATTAGGAATTATTGTGTCATTCATGTGGAGACCAAAAATATCTTCATTTTGTTTGTTATTAGGAGGAGGGTCACTTTTATTTTGTGTCAATTTGTTCACATCAAAATCTTGGGGGAGTGTAGCACCAGATTTGGCTAACATTAGGAAGTATTTTTCTTTTTCTTCCTCTAATATTTTTTGCATAAATTTGTTGAATTGAGGATTTTTCTTTATGTATCTGATATTTTGTTCCATTATTTCTCCTTCAACTTGTATTTTCTCTTCATGTTCCATGGTTATATGCTCTTCAATTGTTTCCAATGTTTTGATTTTCATCTCTGAGCTCTAGTTAGAATGGGCATACACGTGTGTTATTTTGCTAGGATTCGATTGTCCAAATGTTTGTTTTCATAAGTGATCAATTGTCAAAGTAAATACGCTAGAATGATATGATACGAAAAGATGGTTCAAGTGTTTAAACGTTTGCAAGTTTTTCAATCTTCGATTTTGTAGTGTGATGATGATGATCTGATAAGAACCAAGTCCAGTAGGAATGATATATCCTACGATGTGGGACAAGATTATCCTGACCAAACATTTCAGTTTTGTGATAGAGGATGATAGATCCTGATGAGAAACTATGTTTGAGTGATCACTTTACCAAAGAAGGTGATAATTCACTTTGAGATGTTTAGATCTTGAACTTGTTGAGTGTGAGAACTTGAAAATCTTGAGGTGTCTATGTTCTAAAGTCTAATTTTGACGGATGATACCTTGACCAAGCAAACCAAGAAGACAATTTAAGCACAAAATAACAGATAACAAGTGTTTATGATTACTGCAAGCTAATCAAGCAAAATGACAAATCTGAAATAGGTATGCAAGACACAGCTCTGGACTGGAAAAAATAGAGACTTGTACGACACAATACACAACCCCAAACAACAAAAGATACAAGACCAGACGACAAATCAAAAATTTCCTTTGAAAAATCAGAGACTCGTATGACAAAACTTTATGAACCATACGACAAAATAGATTCCTCGTACAACAAATCACCTGACTCGTACGATAGAGAACTTAACTCGTACGATAGATAACAAGACAGAGAAAAAAAAAATGTTTGTTTTGCCGAATTTTGATTAGTGAATTTTAATTTTTTGCTTATGTTTTCCAGTTTTAGATGTCTAATTTTTTCAATTTAGGGATGAATACACAACAAACACATGATGTGATAAGTGACTCCAATCATGCTAAAACCCTAAGGAAATTGGCTGAGGAGAGAAAACCTTTGCTTGGAAACTTAGGTACACACCCAATAGCTAATCAAAATATAGCCGCTGAGTCTCATGCAATGGATTCTCAATGTCGTATTATCCGAATCCAAACACTAATGGGGGCATGATATGGCAAGTCTCTTGGGAGAGTTACCATCTCTCTTGCACAAAGATTATCATCCTTTTGGAGGTGAATCAGGTAACTTCTAATTTAACCGAAACTAGTCAGGGATCCGTTCAGTGCGTTGGGGTATAATACTCAATTAAGAGGTCTCCCAGCCTTGAAAACCAAGGTTTTCTATACCCAAAGGTATGGAGGAGAGCTATTCCTGAGCACTGTCATTGACTTGATTTTCATCAAATCACATTTATTTTATAGTGGGCTGGATTACTTGGCATTAGTCGTTCCCACATAGGTCATTCCCCTCACACCGGTCGTAATGGCTTTAAGAGTTATTAACTCCTCCAGAGAGTAGGCCTGCTAAAGAAATGCACTAATAAAAGCAAAAGATGAGTCTGGCTTTCTGATCACCTAAGAAAGGGGAGAGAATACTCGCCCATCATCAAAGACACAAAATACATGATTGTTCATTCCTTTAGAAAAATATAAGTATGCCTAAAAAAACTTTAAGGAATACACAAAGTTTTGTTGAATTCTTCTTAGGCAACCTACAAAATAGTTCCATTAGTAATCATTGATGTGTTTTGAATTTGATCTTTGACAAGCGTATCTTCTTCAATCGTCCTGCAGAAAAGAGTTAGGCTGCCAGAAATCTCATAAACAAAACAAAGTTAGCTTTAGTGGTAATCAATTAAAGCATCAAATCCTTAACATGCAGTCAATTTAGAAAAAAAACCACAGAAGCAGAGTGTCGTACGACACACCTTACCCACTCATGCGAGTATCTTTCTAAGATCATACGAGTCAGGATGAGAGATAGTACGACATTAAAATTTTCCTAAAGGCTTGTATGATACAAGATCTCTTGTTGCTCTAGCTCACAAAGTATATCGTACTAGGCCAGAAATGAGTTTGTACGACATTCTGATTCATACTCGACAGAGATGAATGTTGATGAAGCTTGAGAGGCTAAAAATGATAATTTGGGCCTCACATTGGGTGCCAAAATGTCGTGCATGTGAAGTTTGGACCTATGTACCTATAGCTGCAACACAAAAACACTCAATAGATCATTACAAGCATGATTAGCAAATATAAACAAAGACATGAAATCATGGCTAATCGATTTATCACCTCCTAGTAAATGTGAGTATAATTTTCTCTCAGATCTGGTCATGCAAATTCCAGTGACTTGACTACACTTAAATGGAGGATTTAAATGATAAATGATGCATTTAAGCTAGAAATGATGAGATTAAGCTAGATGATAAGCAAATTGAGCTAGAAAATAAACTAGATTTAAACTAAAATTGAACATGATGACAATGCTAAAATGATATTGCTAAGATCTATATGACTATAGTAACAATGCTTGAATGCAAATGTGATGGGATGATTATTGCTCCGAAATGGGGTCTATTTATAGGATTTTCAAGGCCAGGGGTGAGGTGGCAGGAATCAACGGTCAAGATTAATTCTGAAGATATCAATGGTTAAATTGGAGGAGGTTGGCAAAGAGGTTGGATTAAAGGGAACATTTGGAGGTTGGTAGGAGAAGGGGTTGGATGAAAGGGGACAATGTCATCTCCATGGTGACAAGTGTCAAGAAGCTTCTAGAAGAGGTTGGATGAAAGGGAACACTTAGTGACAAGTGTCACAAAGATTTGCTCATGAGAGGGCAAAGTGTTCAAGGAAAGGGGACATGGTGGTTACGATGTGCAAGCTAGGATGGGGTTAGTTAAACCCGAGGTTAGATGGAATGAGTTAGGTTTAGAAGGGGTTAGGTTAGGTGGTTAGAAGTTAGGAGAATTTGAATTTAAAAATTCAAATAATAGGAAAAGGCTAATTAATGTCAACAACTCATTAATTGATTTGTTTTAATTAATTATGAGATTATTGAAGAAATGAATTTGATGGGGGAATTAATTAATTTGAATAAATTAATTAAAGGGAATTATTGAAATGAACCCATTAAATAAATCCTTAGATTTGTTAATAAGTAGATGAAAATGGGGAATTTAATCAAATTGCTTAGTGAATTCAATTAAATTAGGAAGGGGGATTAATTAAATAATTGCTTATTTAATTAATTATCTTCAGACCATTTTTAGGTGTATACAACATTCACTTTTTAAAAAGAGAGGGAATAAAGGTTTTCAAAATGGAGAACAACAGAACAGTTGGCGGAATTATTGCAGGGTGCATAGAGAAAGAGTGGGAGATTTTGAATTTGAAATCTTTCTAAATCTATGATTGCTTTGATTGTGGAAACACCTGAAGGTGACGACAAAAAATGTATAAAGTATTTTTGAGTTCATTAAAAAATTCTTGATTGTAAAATTTGCAAAAGTAGATCCTGTAGAAAGCGATCCAAAGTGAAGAGTAAAGTGAGAGGAAGTGCTAAAAATATTTAGCAAAGCAGAGAGTGTATGAGGTAGACCGATAGAGTGTAGAGCTGAGGGACAAAGGACCGACAGAGTGCAGAGTCGAGGGACAGAGGACTGATAGAGTGCAGAGCTGAAGGTCAGAGGACTGGCAGAGTGTGGAGCCAAAGGTATAAATAGATAATCGGTGTTTTGCAAAGTAGATACAACCGGTGTATATAGAGTATGATTCTCATTGTGATCTAATCAAGCTATCAGTAGCTAATTTAGAAGATCATCCTTTGTTGTTCTCTAACCATTGCAACTTAAATCCCTTAACCGAGTGGACTTTAACAGGTCCCTTTGTAAAATCCCTTAACTGGGTGACATCTTAATTGATATTCTTAAGTCCTTTAATCAGGCTACCTTTAATAGGGTAAAAGCACTAACAAGATTTAAACAAAATCCCTTAACCGGGTGGCACCTAACAATGTCTTTGTAATCTCGTAACAGGGATGGCTCCTCACCGGGCGTACTCCAGAAGAGTACAAATTTTGTGAGTTCCTACTCACACCATGGTTTTCTCCCATTTGGGTTTTCAGGAGATAAATCTTGGTTTCACTGAATATCTTTTCATGCATGCATATTCTTCTGTAGTAATTAAGTATATTGATGAATATTAAGTAAGTCCAGATTTGAGTTAAAAGTATTAATTGTGAAAAATTGATAAAGTACCGATTCACCCCTCCCCTTTCAGCACCGGTTGGGACTAACAGAGAGATGTTCTTTGTATTACCAAAAATAGATTGTCGATGAAATATGTTAAATGTTTTACCGAAATATTAATTTTGGTATGACAATAAGTATCTCCTAAGAATGATAAAGGGTCTTGCCTATAGCTAGTGTCACACCGAAAATAAGTTCATTGAAAGGACAAATTGTTTGTCTTCCCGAAATGCTAATTTTGGTATCACGATAAGGGTCTACCAAAAGAGAGAGAAGTCTTATCGATAGCTAGTGTCACACCAAAAAATGGTAACCATCGGGGAGACATGTAAAGGTCGCACTGAAGAATTGTGGGTCAGTGTAATTGTGAGTGCTAAATAAAGAAAAAAAGAAGAAGAAATTCTAATCGAAAGGGCAAATTACATCAAAAATATAGATGTCGACGAGTGAACTCGCAATGTTGGTTCCCACTTTTTTGTACATCCTATTTTTTTATGAAATCATACATTTTTTAGAAAATATAATGATTTAAGCTTTAATAGGTCCCATTTGAAGTAATTAATTGAAGAGAGTTAGATCAAAGGCTCTTAGATCAAAATTTCTTTGATAGAACCTCTCTACTTCTAAATCATACTTGCAATGGAGTCTCCTTTGCATCTATAAAATGCTGATAAAAAACCAATTTTACATTATCTTTTGGGGGGTCAAATTAAATCATTTAGAAGTTTTGTTTTTTTAATTATTTAGCCCTTATTATAAGTTTTCCAAATAGTATAATTTTTAATATATTTAATTTCATTAATATATTTTTATTTTATTTCTTATGAATGTAGGGTTTTCACCAAACATGAAGTTCTTTGTTCAATGCCTATGGAAAAATAGTAAAAGTCACGCAAAAAATTCTGAAGAATATTTACGCACTAGGTATTGAAGTCTTCTTTACAACAAAAAAAAAAAAAGATTTTCGTTACATATACAACAGGTTATGTAATATCAAATGGACTCTTCAAAATTACAGTTAACTCGACTTCAAATCTTAATAAAATATGAAATATTGAAGATAATGTTAAAATACCAATTGAAAACACTAGATATGGATGCTACAAAACCAAATTCAAAAGAATCACATTCATATCTATTACAGAAAAAAAATTATGCTATACAGAGTGAGTATCACTATTTAAAAAATGGAGATAGAAAAATGGAAGCAAATTGATTCCAAAAATTATCAAAAAAAAATTTAGAAGCTACATACAAAATGACACAAATCACTAGTTCATGTCACCTACAAATTCCTTACGATTTAGAAGTAATAGGTGTTTGAATCTAAAGTTTTTTTTGTTTTGTTTTTTTATTTTCTGAAAATGAATATTGTAGTGTCAAAGCTGGCAAAAAAGTGTAACCCACTATTGTGGGTGCACCCCGACAAGAGGAGATGTTAAGTCTTCATGATGTAGAAATATTAATGTCGCGCCAACTTGATGTCATCTCCACATGAGTTTTTTTAAATTTAAGCAATAAATGACCATTCTGCAACCATTCTAAAATGACACAAACTTCCCAATTTAGATTTAAAGGTAGACTCTGAGCATGAATTATCATCACAAGTAATCTTGAAGGCTACTAGGGAAAAAGTGGAGAATAATCAAGGATCAAACAAGGACAGTGATTTAGAATTGATATCAAAATTCCAAATGAGTGCTAAATCCAGAGAAGAATTTGTGTCTACGTGATCATTTTCTTTCTTTTGGAAACAATGGAGGGCTTTTCAAAAAAACCTAGGGAAAGAAAACAAAAAGAAAATTCAACAAAAGTAGAAACCCAACAAGAAGCAAAACAAAAAAAGAAAAAGAAAGAGGGACGACACTTGAAACAAGATTTGATTGACCAATTCCCAGAGTCGGGCCCAAAATCTAAAAGAGAAGCCCTATTGAAAACCAATATGGACAAATTAGGAGACATGTTTGAAGACCTAGGGGATATATGGATACCTATAAGAGGATATGAATTGTTATTGTATCATTACAAGAGGAGAAACAAAGAGGAATCAATATCCAACCCGCGGACATATAATGTAGGAAAATTGGTAGTCTCTAATGTCTTTGTGAGTGTCAATTTGATAATCTTATTGGCTAAGAATTACAAACCAGAGACTAAGATAATTTATGATGTTGTCGGGGAACCATTGCTACCTATAATTAGAGACTATATCTCTAGGGTATTTGACTAAGACCTCACTCTTGATGAACTGATTGTTGTACCCTATTAACCAATGAATATGTCAGACTCGAGGAAGTTTACAAGACGTGGAGGTTTCTAGCCCATAGGCCAAGAGACGGTGATAATTTAAGGATATTTGACATAGATGAAAACCAACATTTGATGTGGACCTATTCAAGGAGTATTTAAAACACACTTACTACTCTGTTTGTTAGATTCTAGGTATGGAAGCAAATGCACTGATGAGTATGGCACCCATGATATTGACTACAAATGTCCAAACATATGATGCTCGATCATTTGATTATGTTTCATAGATAGTGGACCACATAAATCATGACTTGAAGGTGATAAAAAATAACCCCAATGAGATTCATTTTAGACACTATTTAGTGTTGATGCACATGATTTTATATGTTGGACAAGAAATTAGTTTGTGAGATGATAACCTTAGAGTCATGGGATATGATAGGAAGGGCTTGAGGAAACCCATATAGAAGTGGACTCCCATATGGGATAGTACGTACCCATGGTCTAAATACTTGTATTTTGAGTAACATTTTGTTCAACCACTATTCGGACTCTTAGGAAATCCCAGTCAACAAAAACTTACTCTAGAAATGAATAAATTTCTTGGACCAAAAGAATATGATGAAAGAAAAATTGTAAATCATAATTGGGGTAATTGGTATGCTTTCAAATATTACACTAAGATTAGAATCTATGGATTCAAGGGTCCCCCTCTCCTACTACCCAGAACTGCGCCAAACAAAATTACATACCTAGAAATTCTAAGACAACTAGCCTCCTCAAGTTTTACGTATTTAGGCAAACATAGAAAATAATCTTTCGTGCCTAGGTCACTTTGTTTTAGAGAGTTTATAGTGTCTTCTACTAAAGAATATGATCTAATTCAGCCTAAGACTACCTAATACAGTTTCTCACAAGGTGAACCTAGACAAGGTTTTGATCCTGAAGGTTTCATAAGCCAGGGTAAGCAATCACAAAAGTTTAGATCTTATGAACATGTGCCATTTAAACAAGATGATCTTATCCATAATTTGGATGAATTGAAAATCCTTGAGAAACTAGAAGCATATGATAAGATCACAAGGGTGGAGGAGTGGAGAAAAAACCATAACATTACCAATTTTGTTAACTTCTCTAATATTCAAGATCCCATTGATAGGATGAATGAGAAGATCACTCATATGGGTGAGATTATTGAAGGAGTGCCATCATATGCACTACAAAGGGATACTAGGAGGCTAGTGGAAAGAAGTATATAGATCTTGACTCCTTTGATGCATCTATCACCACAACCTACTCCCACAAAATAGAGTAATACTGATGAGGTTCCCAAACTAAGTTGTGAAGGGGAAGTAGTTGTGACTGAGTTTTCTCCTATTGCTGAAAAGGATGACATTAGGCAATTATATTATGACAATTTTATCTCAAATGATGAATTTATTCGTTCCCTAGAGACCAGGTCATTCCTGTATAAGTATAGAGGAAGGTTGCTAAGGCAACAAGTTAATGATATCACACTTGAAAATGAGGGTGATTTGTTGAAAAGGCTCCAAGATAATGTAGATGCTAAGATGAATGCCATGACCCCTATCAGAGGGAGACAACTTTTGCAAGAGGCTAGTATCATCATTGTTCCAGGATGGGATATGAGTTCTTCCATAGTGTTTAATAGCTTCATAAAAGATGTTGACACCAGGAAGAAAATGGTGCCTGAAGATGTGGATCGGATATATTCTGGTTCATGTTTGGATGCATATAAAAAGGCTTTATTACAATGGGCTTTATACCCAAGAAAGAATATGCCTACACTCATGGAAACCGATAAAGTTTTTTGTCATATTGTGGTCTAGAGAGTTGGGGAGACAAACCCTATGGATACCGCTGACTTAAATGTAAATGTTGCAAAGTTTAACAAAGCACAAACGGAGCATGTGGTCAGGGAAAGGGACATGTATAAAGTTAAGTATGAAAGGTTATAAGAGCTTAGATTATAGTGTGAAGACTAAAATCAATTACTGGTAAGGAAGAATTATCTTTCAAGCATGAACAATGTGTGGTGGAGGCACTGCAGGACATAAATTACTGGAGATACAAAGTAGAAAAACTCGAAAGGAAGGCCAAAGAAAGAGATCTGCAATAGAGTAAAACTATGTATAACATGAAGGGAGGATTAGTCACTCATCAGTTCCATAAAATGATGTCATATGCTAATGATTATTGAAATACTTACACAAGTACTTTTGTTGCTCACAAGGAACACCTCAGGCTTGCAGGAAGGATACAAGAAATTATTGAAGAGATCAAATTCAAGGATAATGCTTCTTCTAATGACCCAAAAGAGATCAAAAGACTGCTAACCAAGCATCAAGAGTATAAAGAGGAGCTCGTAGAAGACATGGACTAACTAGACAAAGAAGATACAGAAAGCCTTCCAACTTTTCTAAATGGTGATGAGCGTTCACTCATTCCACACGAGAAATGGAAGGAGGTATTGGCAAAGGAACTCCCCAAAGAGTTAGAGAACATCAATGATGAAGAGCATATGTTGGACAATATGAATCTATCATAATGAATTGGCTATACAAGAAGGAGTACACAATGAGACACTTTCTCTCAAACATTGAGACTTATAAGGAGCAAGATTACATAGATCATCTAGGGGTTGTCAATCGATTTCTAAAAAAATTAAAAACTTGTATAGTTAATTAAGCCATGTAATTAAGTTGTGTTACTTCACTAAGAGACATGTTGTTTCAAGTTTTGATGGTCTTTTCCTTATAAGAGGACGATCATTTATTTTATGGAGAGATATGAAAAACTCTTATTATTAGCAAGCAATACAAACAATTGGCTTTCCTTTCTAAATTGTGTGAAGAATATTGTGGACTTCTGTCAAAGTTCTACTTGTTGTTTTGATTACAGTAATCAAAGACTATTTGAATGTTTCTTGTGTGTTGTGGTTATCTTATTATTTCAATCTATTGTATCAAGGATCATGTAAATTGATAAAGGAGGTGTTTCTATTCTTGAATGATTATTGTGTCTACGTCTTTCAATAAAAGATTAAATGCATGTATGGTAATTATTATAAAAATGAAAACCATCAAGTGTAAGGAGATAAATAGTTGACAGATTCACACTAGGTGTGAAAGTAAAAATTGTTGAATAAGAATAATATAAGGAAAGGAATTAATTTTAAATCTATACCCAATAAGAGAAGAAGACATTGATCAAACTTAATATTATCATAATTCAAACAAATTGTGTATTCAATTTTCAGTTGTAGTGATACAAGGAGTAAATAATCAGATCATTCTAAACCCTTATGGCAGTTTGAAAGTAAAAATTGTTGGATAAGAATAATATAAGGAAAGGAATTAATTTTAAATCTATACCCAATAAGAGAAGAAGACATTGATCAAACTTAATATTATCATAATTCAAACAAATTGTGTATTCAATTTTCAGTTGTAGTGATACAAGGAGTAAATAATCAGATCATTCTAAACCCTTATGGCAGTTTGGAATTGATTAAAGAAAGAAGTGTTGCAATTATAATCTACTTAAATATCACAAGAGGATAAAACAATATTTGATGAGCTATACCCACCTTAGTTTAGCAAAGCCAAAAGAGTAGGGAATTAAAACCAAATTGGTTATTCCATTAGTTGGCCAAAGTCAATTATTGATCTAGACCATATAAATTGGCTTATTCTTAGGGATCATAAAACCAGTGATTTTGAGATCCAACAAATTGGCAACTCTTCTAGGGATCAGTCTATAGTTCCATTGGGGAAAAGGAGTTAAAATATTTATATCTAGAAACTGTTATAGACTCTTCTATAGGAAGAACTCAGAAAATAAAGAATTAATTCCTGAAGAGGGTGGTGACTCTGATATTATATACTGATGCAAAATCTGATAATTAATCTTGTATATTGGGAAGAAGGTCTTTAAAACAAGGACATCCCATTCACCTTGTGAATATGAAACAGGGGAACAAGAACAAAATAAAAATAAGAAACAAACTGCTAAAGACTTAGAGAAAACTCCTACAAACCCTACAAATACAAGTGGTACAATTAATTCACTCATGAATCAAGATAAGTTTTTGACAAATAGGGTAAACCAATAGTACAATCCTTCTATAAGTTTCCTAACATCTGCTGAAGAGAATATTCAAAAACAAAAGGAAGAAGAAATTACCTTGGCTCAAGAAGCAACAACAAACAATCAGAGGTTCCCCCAAAGGTTTAATCGGGCACCAAGTTAGCCCCCAAGTCTAGGAAGTGAGCCTTAAACACCTGGTACTCCCTTTGGTTTCTCTTCATCACCTAATCCTTAGAGAATGCATTCTACCCAAGTACACAATGTCAACTCGTCAGGGGTACAAGGTGAGGCAACTACACAGGAGTTACAAGATCAAATAAATAAAATGAAAAGTAAGGTGGAACACTTCAAATTAATAGCATAAAGAGACCTCCTTTCCCAAGCAATTCTAAACTTAACAAATAACATTTTAGCCCCTCAAAACAATGCATCACTTCATCCACCTCAAATAACTAGTTCTCATGTTTCAAGTCAGATCCAACAAAGCATGCACATGACTAGCATTGTGCCTAATTTACAGACTACCATTACTATTCACCCTTCATCCCAAATAAATACATCCACCACCAACCCACCAACTTGTAGTACTCATACAACTACATTATCAGGAAGTATCCAAATAAGTGCCCCTAGAATCAATACAACCCCAAGAGGCATGGGCCAGTTTAATTATGGTTACCATCCCTACGGACATCAAATTACTCAATACAATTATGCTGGCTTGAATCAAAACCTGCAAAATATTTTACAGTATCAACAAGGAGTTCAAAATTATGCCAGCCAACAAAACCAACAACATCATCAATTCCAATAGGGTCCTCAAGTGCATAATCAAAAAGCACACTATCAATGCCAAATGGAAACCAATATCAGCATCAATAGAACATATTTGCAAGGGGTCCTATGAATGTAGATAGATACAAGAAAATGTATTTCACAGGGATCTTTGGGTACCCGAACCTCATCAGTGATAAACTTAGAAAGGCAATACCAAAGGTCTCAAGAAATAGAGAAATGTCAGGGAAGGATCATATAAGGAGCTTTCAAATTACTTTAGATGAGTTTGATGTGCAAGAAGAGGATGCCTTTATGAGGTTATTCATGTAGTCCCCCATTGAAGATGCTAGGGATTGGGATAAGGGATTGCCAAATTCATAAATCCACAGTTGGGATGAATTCAAAAGGATTTTTATTGATCAATATGGGTGTCATGTAGATCTAAAATTCACCCTACATGAAATTACAAACATCTAGAAAGGATACAATGAAACAATATCCAATTTTAATATGAGGTTCACAAAATTTCTTGATGAATTGCCCCTTAATTTGAAGCCTAATGATTCAATGAGCATGATGTTTTACATTGATGCTTTTGATCCCAAAATAGGATATGAATTGAAAATAAGGAATCCCCCTAATCTAGCCAAGGCTTATAAAGTTGCAATCATTATTGAAAGTAACAGAAAAGATTTTGGTAAAACAAGTAGGAGAGATGGTGCAAGGTTATACAATCCTAAAACACAAAATAAAACAAAAGAAGAAGATAAAATATATAAGGTCATAAATGCTTTGAAAGACCTTACACATAAAGTCACAAAGAATGATAGACCACAATTTCAGAGAAATTACAAGCCAAGGTTACACAATATGCCATACATAACCAACTAGAAAGATGGTAGACCCATTGATGAAAAGAAAGAAAAACCTGATCCCTTAAAGAAGCAGAACAATTAATTGGTAGAGGGTGCTCCTTGGTGTGTGGTCTGAAAAGTGCCACATTCCCCATTACAGTGTGTCGTGGCACAAAAATTGCAGGATGATGAAATGGGGTATAATGGATAAGAAGAATATGAATCATCTAATGATGGAGGATATGAATATGATGTTGCTTATCAAAGACATAATAAACAATCTCTCTAGAAAGAAGTATATTTGGATGGTGAGGACAATGTTGACATGAAAGATTGGAAAAGGAAAGATGTGATATCATTGAGGAGACCTTCCAAAGACGAGATCAAAGCTCTCATTATTGTTGCTTTGGAGAAAGCTAAGAGTAATTATAACCATAGAAATAGAATGGTCAATCAAGAGAAGGGTAAGCCGACCGGTCTTTTCCTACAGAAGAATGGTTAAAGAAACCTTAATGGAAAGGAGTTGAAGAACAAAGGAGCACAAAAGGTAGCAGTAGCTAAGAAAAGTCATAATGCACTTAAAAACCAAGAGTTTCAAAAGAAAGATACTCTACAGATAGAAATTCCCAAATCAACAACACCTCTTGAAAACTCATTTGATATTAGAAATACATTATCCCAAATGAAGATATTTGTGCCCTTGCTTGAAATGGTAAGGATCCTAGAATACAAATACCATTCTCTAACATTAATTTTGGAAATTTCTTGTGGCTTAAGTGGGACCAAGTCTTAAAAGAGTAATGAATCAGTAGATCCTAAACAAAGGAGTAAATAGGCTCCTGAAATATATTTAGGAACTAGTATTCCTGATGATCCCTCCCAAGTTAATCCATTTTATTTGACATTGTTGATAAATAACAAACTGATAAAAAATTGCATGATTGATTATGGAGCAACAATAAATGTGTTGCCTTTGGAGCTTTGGTTAGAATTTGATGATCATTATGGCTAATTTTATGCTATGGATAACCAGTCCATCTCTATTGTAGGAGTCATGAAAGATGTGGAAATAAAAATAGTATCATGTCTAGATGCCATGTACAAGATAGACTTCACAGTCATAGATATACTCCCAAACTATCGAATGCTACTCTCTAGGCAATGGACATGACTAGTAGGAGGAAGTATTCAGTTAGACTTGGCATATGCTACAATGCCAGTAAATGGAAAGAAAATATGAATTGAGAGGAAACCTAGATCACCCCACATTGTTGACCATATCAATATCAACTCTATGTTAAATTTTTATGACACAGAGGTCGGAAATTTTATTGTGTAAATTACAAAACCAAAATTATAAAATAGTGATCCAATTACAACTCATACTCAGAAATACCCTAATGACATCTGGTAAATGTTTTTTGATGGGGCATGTAGTAAATAAGGAAACATGGCAAGAGTGATTTGTATTTCTCCTGAAGGAAAACATTTAGGTATTCCTTTTTACTATCCTTTGAATGCACTAATAATGTCACAGAATATGAAGCCCTTCTTATTGGATTAAATTTCGGTATCAAACATGGAATAAAGCTCCTAAGTGTCTTTGGAGACTCGAAATTGGTTATCTCACAGATAAGGTCCAAATATTTGTCAAAGACTAAAAGACTCAAGCAATATAAGAATGCAGTTTGGGATTGCATTGATATGTTTGATGCTTTCTCTATCAGTTGGATAGACAGATCCAAGAACATGACAATGGATTTTCTTGCCAACATAGCATTAAGGAAGGATGTTGCCACCATGGCTAATACCTTAGAATTAGAAATCAAAACTAGGCCATCCATTTTGGATAATATCTATAGATGGCAGGTATTTGAGGATGACGATGACTTGGTGAAATTATTATAGTGCATTGATAAGTATGAAGTTGAGTAAATAGACTTTAACGCTTTTATTGAAAACATAGATGGAAAAGACATAGTTTATGGGAAGGAAGTAGTATAGTTAAAAACAAATAAAATCCCAAGAGTATTGGTGGCCTTAGAAAGGGTTTTTGATGGAAATGATGCTCCAGAACTCAAAACCATGTCAGTAGAAAAGGATAATGTGGAAGAAATAAATTTAGAAACATAACATTCCCCAAAGAAGGTGTACATTGGAAAAAGGATAACTCCTAAGGTTTGAGAGATGTTAATAGCTTTGCTAAGAAAGTATAGACATGTGTTTGCATGGTCCTATGAAGATCTAAAAGCCTGTAGGTAGGATCTTTTCGAGCATGAGATCTCACTAAATCCTAGAGCTAAGCCTTTTAGACAAATGAAAAGACCTATAAACCCCACTTTGGCACCCAAAATGCAGGAGGAAGTCATGAAGTTAAGATATGGAGGGATAATAAGGCCTATTGGACACTCTACTTGGGTCTTAAACTTGGTGCCAATTAGGAAGAAGAATGGAGACATAAGATTTTATTGACTTCGAGAATTTGAATGTTTCATTTCTCAATGATAATTAATTACCCATTGCCAAATATGGATGTATTGCTGCAATGGGTCACAGGGTGTGAATTGCTATCTATGATGGATGGTTTCTCAGGTTATAACCAAGTCAAAGTCAAGGAAACAAAATAGTATAAGATTGCCTTCACTACTCCGTGGGGGCACATATGTCTATGTCAGAATGTCCTTCGGGTTAATAAATGCAGGGGAAACCTTTCAATGAGCCATGGATGTGGTATGTATAGACCTAATTAATAATATAATGGTGGTAGAACAAGATGATCTCATTGCCTATTCAAAGAAAGAAGAAGATCACAGCCTGCATCTTGAAAAAATATTTCTTAGAGCATTAGAATATGGGATATCTCTCAATTGTAAGAAGTGACACATTGCAGTCACAGAAGGAAAACTCTTGGGGCATATAGTATCCAAAGAAGGAGTAAGAATCAACCCTGACTAAGTTGCATCCATTGATAAGATTCCTATCTCCAAAGTAGTAAAATCCATTCAATCATTTTTTGGGGTAGATGAACTTTGTTAGGAGATTTATTTCATTTTTTTCTGAAATAGTGAAACCTATATCAAAAATGTTGAAGAAAGGGGCCTCGTTGGACTAGTCAACAAAAGCCTTGGATGCATTTGTGGATATCAAAAGAGCAATTAAGGAAGCTCCTACCTTGAAGTTGCTAGACTTTAGTAAGCCATTTCAAATTTTCTCATTTGCTTCTTTCCATATTATTGTTGTTATTATATTGCAAAAGAATGATGAGGGACATGAGAAGCCCATAGCCTTCTTTAGTAAATCACTTCAGGCTATTGAGTTGAAGTATGATATAAATGAGAAATAGGCACATGGTCTAGTTAAATCTGTAAAGGACTTTAGACCATATTTAGTTGGTGCAAAAGTTGTGGCCTATGTTCCTAATGTAGCGGTGAAAGACATCTTCAAACAAATAGAAGTAACAGGGAGGAGGTGCAGATGGATTAACCAAATATAGGAGTTCAATATAGATGTTTTGATTACCAAGCTAGTCAAGGAGCATGGTTTAGCTAGACTAATGGTAGAATCAAATTTGGAAGCAGCACAGGTGAACAATGTAGAATTGGAAAATGCTACTTTCAGTATCTAAAAAACACCATGGTATACTAATATAGTATATTACCTTAATAAGCACATGAAATGCCTAGAAGGAATGAATGAGAACCAAAAAAGAACTTTAAAATTACAAGAATCCAAATATGTAATATTTTAAGGTGACTTATATTGGAAAAATAGAGATGGAGTGTTGCTAATTTGTTTGGATGAATGGCAATCCAAAAAGGTTTTGGAAGAAATATCTGTGGTGGGCATTTCTCAACCAAGACTATTGCTCACAAGATACTTAGATTTGGATATTATTAGCCTAGTGTTTTCAATGATCCTTACAGTTATGTAAAGAAGTGTGAAGCCTATCAAAGATTCTTAGGAAAATTAAAATACCAAAGGGCGTTGCTGTTGAAGTCAATACACATAGAGGCACCTTTTAGTTAATGGGGTATACTCTTCATTGGAGAAATTTTAGAGAAATCAAGTGGAGGACATAGATGGATCTTGGTTGCCACAAATTACTTCACTAAATGGGTTGAAGAAATCCCTAGCAAGTAGGATACTAGCAAAGTAGTGATCAAAATTAATGGAAGATCACATCGTCACAAGATTTGGAGTACCTGCTAGGATCATCACTAACAATGGGATGTGTTTTCATTCTAATGAATTTGTTTCATTTTGTAATGATTATGGTATAACAATGTCATATGCATCACCTTATCACCCTCAGGAAAACGGGCAGGCAAAATCTAGTAACAAGAATATCTTGAAGATAATAGAGAAAATGCTATGTCAAAACAAGAGAACGTGGGATTCAAAATTGAAATTTGCATTGTGGGTGGATAGGATTAGAATTAGCAGAGCAACTAGGAGATCTCCTTTCGAGTTAGCATATAGTACTCAAGCCAAGATGCCCATCAATAATTTGTTGCCAATACACAAATTTATAATTGAAGGTCTTGATGTTCCTGAACCCATGGTGGCAAGACTAGAGTAACTTGCAGAATTAGATGAAGTTAGGAATGAAGGACAAAAAAAAAATGTTAAGATGCAACAAAGAGCAAAATATCCATATGATAAAAGGGCTAATGATAGGAAGTTCATATGGGGAATGCTAGAGCATAGGACAAAGGAAAACATGGCAAGTTTGAATCCTTGTGGATTGGCCCTTTTGTCATCATTGGAAAAAAATGAGCTGATTCATATTTTTTACAAAATATGGATGGAGAGGATATGGAACTGGCAGCACATGGACAGTTCCTGAAGATATTTTTCTCCTGATTATTTTCCATGTGTAGCAGTTTCGGATTATTCCCTGTGTACCATACCATTTGTTCATCTTACAAAGATTGTAATCCTTAGCCCAGAGAAAATTGGATTCTTGCTATACCCACATGAGGTATACATCCCCAGAAAGAGCCACTATTAGCACTTCACAAAAATGAAATGGTTTTCCTACATAAATTTTTTGAAATTTAGTAATTTTCCCATACTGTCCATCTATATTTTCCCACCATTGTCTCATTATATTTCATTGACCCCATCATTGATTATTGAAATTATTTTCCCACTACTATCTATCAAATAATTACCTACAGTATGACCTTCGTCTTGTGAAAAATATCATAATTCAATGTGTTATCTAGCTAACAGGAACATCATGAATTACAGATAAAGTTGTGAAATCATGAAGAATTCCTTTTTCACCAAGACTCCTTGTGTATCCCAATGAAAAAAATGGCATATCAACATAATGAAAGGAGCTAACAGAATGAAATTTGTGTCTCACCGAAAAGTTATGTCTTGGCGAAAACAATTAGTTGATGAGATGAGGCATGAGTCTTAACGAAATTAGGATTGTGGTGTAATATTAAGGGTCTACCAAAGTAGGAAGGAGTCTTACTGACAAGTAGTGTCTCACTGAAAAATGGAATGTGGGAGAGAATCATTTTTCCTTTCACCAAAATAGAAAATGGCGTTGGGATATTGATAGTCTACTTGAGCTGAGAGAAGTCTCACCAAAATGAAGAGTCTCACTGAAAGCAATTCATGGATGAGAGATGTTATTTGTCTTACCAAAAAGGGATTATTAGGAAGACACTAATAGTCTACCAAAGCGAAAGGAGATCTTGACGAAAGGTGATGTTACATAAAAATGAGATTATCAGTGAAATATGCTAAATGTCTTACTAAAATGTTAATTTTGGTATGATGGTAAGAATATACTAAGAATGAAAAAGGTCTTGCTGATAGCTGGTGTCACACCAAAAAGAAGTTCATCGACAAGACAAATTGTTTCTCTTACCAAAATGTTAATTTCAATATCACAATAAGGGTCTACTAAAAGAAAGAGAAGTCTTACTGATATCCAGTGTCACACTAAAAAATGGTAACCATAGAGGAGACATGTAAATGTTACACCTTAGAATTGAGGGTCGGTGTAACTATAAGTGCTAAACGAAGAAAAGAAGAAGAAAGTCCGATTGAAAGGGCATATTATGTCGATAGGAGGAGATGTTAATTCTTCTCGATGCAAAATTATTAATGTCACGCCAACTTGATGTCATGTCCACATGATTTTTTTAAATTTAAGCAATAAATGACCATTCTGCAACCATTCTAAAATGACACAAACTTCCTGATTCAGATTTAAAGGTTGACTTTGTATATGAATTATCATTGTGAGTAATCCTAAAGGCTACTAGGGTAAAAGTGGACAATAATTGAGGATCAAACAAGGACAGTGATTTAGAATTGATCTTAGAATTCCAAGTAAGTGCTAAATCCAGAGAAGCATTTGTGTCTACTTGATTGTTTTCTTTCTTTTGGAAATTGTATACACCTAAAATTGGTCTAGAGATAATATATTAAATATAAAGTGATTTAATTGATAAGCCTTGTTAATTAATTAAATGCGAAGTGATTTAATTTATTATCCTTTTATTCTTCTACTTGTAAATAAATCTAAGGATTTATTTATATAGTTCATTTCAATAATCCCTTGAATTAATTAATCTCAATTAATTAATCCTCCCCATCATAATTTGTTTCTTCCATTTCCATAATTATATAAACAAATTTAATTATTTGTTGAATTTAATTATCCCTCATCATTTAATTTGAATTTTTAATTCAAATGAGAACATTGCTCCTAATCTTAACCACCTAGCCTAACTACCCTCTAACCTAACCCATATAACCTATCCTTGGGTCTAATTAACCCTATTCCTCCTATCCTAACCTCCTACCCTTTAACCAAGGTTATCTTAACCTCTTATGGATTGGATATTCTCTCTTGAGGACACATGGCCTCTTTGTCACATGTCTTTTATCCCCTTGACACTTGCCCTTTTATTGGCATTTGTTGAAGAATCCTTAACACTTGACCCTCTAGGGAGGACAAGTGTCCCTTCTCTCCATCTCCTTCATTTTCAGCCTTTGATATCACCAGATTAGATCTTAAGCGTCAAATCCTACCACATCACCCCTGGCCTTGGAAAATCTATAAAAGCATATCATTTGCATTCAATATGGATCTCTCTCATTATTTTAGCTTCTTCATGCTAGTTTAATTCTGCATTTTATCATTTGAGCAATTAGAAATTATCATAGAAAATTGGCATAGCATTTTAGCATCATACCACATCAATCATGTATTTAGCATAATATCATACATCTACTCATATTATAGGTAGTCATTTTGTTGATCATGCTGCTGCTAAGAGCCACATCAAAAGATCTACAAGATCCTTGGAATTAGAGGAAAATGGGACATTACAAGCAGGGTTGAATTTATATTGTTTATCTTTAATTTGTTTTCCACTTTATAATTGTTTCATTTATGTGTTGTTTAGGACAATGTGATGATTAGCACATTATTTCCACACATAGAAACAATAGAGGGCTCTTCGAAAAAACCTAGGGAAAGAAAACAAAAAGAAAAGGCAACAGAAGTAGAAATCCACCAAGAAGCAAAACCAAAAAAGAAAAAGAAAGAGGGACGACACTTGAATTGGGATTTGATTGACCAATTCCTAGAATCAAGCCCAAAATCCAAGAGAGCAGTCTAATTGAAAACCACTTTGGAGAAATTAGGAGATAGGTTTGAAGACCTATGGGATATATGGACACCTATAAGAGGATATTAATTATTCTTGTATTATTACAAGAGGAGAAATGGAGCGGAACCAATATCCAACTCGTGGAAATATAATGTAGGAAAATTGGTAGTCCCTAATGTCTTTGTGAGTGTCATTTGATAATCTTATTGGCTAAGAATTATAGACTAGAGACTAAGATGATTTATGATGTTGTTGGGGAACTATTGTTGCTTGTAACTAGAGATTATATCTCTAGGGTATTTGACTTAGACCTCACTCTTGATGAGCCAATTGATGTAACCATGTTAACCAATGAATATGTCAGACTTGAGAAAGTTTATAAAAGGTGGAGGTTGCTAGCCCATAGGCCAAGAGACAGTGACAATCTCAAGATATTTGACACAAATATAAAACCATTGTTTGATGTGGAGCTATTCAAGGAGTATTTCAAACACACTTACTACTCTATTTGTCAGATTCTAGGTATGGAAGAAAATCCACTCATGAGTATGGCACCCATGATATTGACTACAGATGTCCAAACACTTGATGCTTGATCATTTGATTATGTTTCATAGTGATGGATCACATAAATCATGGCTTGGAGGTGATAAAAATAGCCCCAGTGAGATCCATTTTAGGCACTATTTAGTGTTGATGCACATGCTTTTATATATTGGACAAGAAATAAGTTTGTGGGGCGATAACCTCAGAGTCATGAGATATGAAAGAATAAACCCATACATATGTAGACTTCCATGTGGGATAGCAGGTACCCATGGTCTCAATACTTGTATTTTGAGGAACATTTTGTTTAGCCATTGCTCATACTCTTAGGACATCCTAGTCAACAAACACTCAAACTAGAAATCAAGAGATTTCTTAGGCCAATAGAATATGATGAAAGATAAATTATAAATCATAACTAGGGTGATTGGTATGCTTTCAAAGATTACACTAAGATCAAAATCTATGGATTCGAGGGTGCCCCTCTTCTACTACCCAAAACTATGCCAAACATAATTACATACTTGGAACTTGTAAGATAGCTAGCCTCCTCAAGTTTTAAGCATTTAGGAAAACATGGAGAACAATCTAATTCCTGGGTCATTGTGTTTTGAAGAGTTTACAATGTCTTCTACTAAATAATATGATCTAATTCAGCCCAAGTTGGCCTACTATAGTTTGTCACAAGGTGAGCCTAGACAAGGTTTTGATCCTGAAGGTTTCACAAGCTAGGTTAAGCAATCACAAAAGTTGAGGTGTTATGAACATGTGCCATTGGAACAAGATGATTTTATCCATAATTTAAATGAATTTCAAGTTTTCAAGAAACTAAAAGTATATGATGAGATCATAAGGGTAGAGGAGTGGAGAAAAAACCATAACAATGCCAATTTTGTTGACTTCTCTTATATTCAAGATCCCATTGATAGGATGAATGAGAAGATTGCTCACATGGGTGAGATTATTGAAGGAGGGCCATCATATGCACTATAATGGGATACTAGGAGGCCAATGGGAAGAAGTATACATATCTTGACTCCTCTAATGCATCTGTCACCATAACCTACTCCCATGAAATAGAGTAACATTGATGAGGTTCCTAAACAAAGTTTTAAAGGGGAAGTAGTTGTGACCAAGTCTTCTACTATTTCTGAAAAGGATGACATTAGGCAATTAGATTATGATAAATTTGTCTCAGATGATGAGTTTATTCATTCCCCAAAGGTCGGGTCTTTCCTATATAAGTATAGAGGAAGGTTGCTAAGGAAACAAGTTAATAAGATCACATCCAAAAATGAGGGTAATTTGTTGAAAAGTCTCCAAGATGATGTAGATCCTGAGATGAATGCCATGACCCTTGTCAGAGGGAGAGAACTTTTGCAAGAGACTGGTATCATCATTTTTCCAGGATGGGATATTGTGGTCCAGAGAGTTGGGAATACAGACCCTATGGATATTGTTGACTTAAATGTGAATGTTGCAAAGTTTAACAAAGCACAAATGGAGCATGCGCTCAAGGAAAGGGACATGTATAAAGTTGAGTATGAAAGGTAAAAAGAGCTTAGATAGCAGTTTGAAGAAAGGCTAAAATCAATTATTGTGAAGGAAGAATTCTCTTTCAAGCATGAGCGTGTGGTGGAGGCAGTGCGAGACACAAATTGCTAGAGATAAAAAGAAGAAAATCTTGAAAGGAAGGCCAAAGAAAGATGCCTACAACAAAGTAAAACTATGTATAAAATGATGGCAGGATTAGTCACTCACCTATTCTATCAAATGATGTCATATGCTAATGATTATTGGAATACTTACACAGGTACTTTTGTTGCTCACAAGGAACACCTTAGGCTTGCATGAAGGATACAAGAAAATATTGATGAGATCAAATTGAAGGATCCTATTCATTCTAATGATGCAAAAGAGATCAAAAGATTGCTAACCAAACATCAAGAGTATCAAGAAGATCTCATGGAAGACATAGATCAACTAGACAAGAAGATACAAAAAGCCTTCTAGCTGTCGTAAATGATGATAATGGTTCACTCATTCCACGTGAATAGTGGAAGGAGATATTGGCAAAGGAGATCTACAAAGCCTTAGAGGATATCAATGATGAAGAGCATATGTTGGATTATATGAAGATCATAATGAATTGGCTATAGAGGAAGGAGTACACCATGAAAAACTTTGTCTCAAATATTGAGACTTATAAGGAACAAGATTACATAGATCATCTAGGTGTTGTCAATCTGTTTCTATTAAACAATTAAAACATGTGTATAGTTAATTAATCAATGTAATTAAGTTGTGTTCCTTCTCTAAGAGACATTTTGTTTCAAGTTTGTATGGTCTCTTCCTTATAAGAGGAAGATCATTTGTTTTATGGAGATATATAAAAAACTCTTATTATTAGCAAGTAATACAAATAGTTGGCTTTCCTTCTCTATATTGTGTGGAGAATATTATGAAATTATTTCAAAGTTCTACTTGTTTTGATTACATTAATCAATGTCTATTTGAATGTTTCCTATGGGTTGTGGTTATCTTATTATTTCAATGTGTTGTATCAAGGATCATGTAGATTGATCAATGAGGTGTTTCTATTCTTGAATGATTATTGTGTCTTCTTCTTTGAAGGAAAGATTAAATGCATGTATGGTAATTATTATAATAAAATTAAGACCATCAAGTGTAAGGAAATAAGCAGTTGACAGATTCACATCAGATGTGAAAGTAAAAATTATCAAATAAGAAGAATATAAGGAAAAGGAATTCATTTTAACTCTATACCCAATAAGAGAAGAAGGCACTGATCAAACTTAATATTATTAGAATTCAAAGAAATTGTGTATTCTATTTTTAGTTGTAGAGATAGGAGTAGGAGTAAATAATCAGATCATTCTAAACCCTTATGCCAGTTTGGAATTGATCAAAGAAAGAAGTGAATCTGCTTAAATATCATAAGAGGATAAAACAACATTTGATGAGGTATACTCGCCTTGGTTTAGCAGAGCCAAATGAAAAGGGAATTAAAACCAAATTAGTTATTCCATTAGTTGGCCAAAGTCAATTGTTGATCTAGATCATATAAATTGGCATATTCTTAGGGATCATCAAACCAATGATTTTGAGCTCCAACAAGTAGGTGCATTTATTGCTCATAAGTGAGGGAGAAAATTTAGTGGGGTGTATATGTCGACCACCATTTTGGTGTCTACACCCATCTTGTGGTGTCTCCACTTGAAAATGCCACACGTATAGGCACTACCTCACATGCACAGGCACCAATTTGGTGATTAGTGTATGTGCCTTACAAAATAGGGGGAAATGGCTAAAATGATGTCTCCACCTATGAAACAACATATGCGTCATGGTTTTTGCATCTCCTTTAAGTAAATTCCATCTCTACCTGGAAGGAAGAACTAACTAAAGGGGGCATGTCAAGAGAGACAATGGACATAATGGAATGGACATAATGAGGATTCCCCAATTTGTACCAAGGGGAAAAGTATTAGGCTAGGCTTAGAAGAAAGCAACTAACACTTATTGGTGGTGAATATATGAGAGATTGGGTCCAACTAAGTCACGCGAGCATTGGTCATCAATGATGCACTATCATTGGAGGTTGTGGAGCATAGATCATATGTTCCTATTTGTAAAGGTGAAAAAGGGGGAGAGAAAGGAGATCAAGTGGAAATCTTTACCCTCCTCAAGAAAGGAATGAAAGTTTCATAAAGGATCATCTTCAACCTCTTTCACGCATTACATATAAAAGAGGAAGGTTGAATTCACTAGATCCAATATCAATGGAGAGATTGAATACTAAGTGAATTGAAAATGAATTTGGAAAGTAAAAGTAACCCCTCTTTTAAAATGGATAAGATGAATCAAGTGAATTCAAACTAAGTGTAAATATGGTAAAGAAATGATTCTAACTTGAGATAGAAATACAGGATGAAGTTGTGCACCTAGAATTAGTAGTAAAATGTCGAGATGAAGCTCCCCTGTAAATTTGAGCTAAAGTTGTCAGGACCATGTTGAAAGTGTACTTGGTCCTCCAAAAAATCCGCACACCAAAAAAGGGGTTTTCCATCTCTGAAAATGAATCTTAAACCTGCAAATATAGTTGGGCACCTACAACCTACACACAGAAAAGGGAGGAAATGTTGTTGGGATTGGGGGTTTGCCTTTAGGTCAAACCCTGGTTTTGGAATTAACCAAATTATGAAAAGTACTTGCAAGTAAATGAAAGTAAATGATTGAAGTATAATTTACCTCAAGAGAGGATGCAATTAAAATTTAGATAGTGTTATTTGAAAGTATTGGAGTTGAGGAAAAATCAACTCTACAGCTCCCAAAGATCACCTGCATGCAAAGTTGTCACAGAAGGAGAGAAGGAAAAAAGCTATGGAGGCCAAAATTCAAAGATCCAGAAAAGAGGAGTCATATTTATTGTGCAACAAGAATGGAATTTAATAATTACAGTTGTTATGAAAAATACAAAGAGAGAATCCTAATAAAATGATACTCAAAACCCTAAAGGAGAAACCCTAAAGAATTATAAGATTCCTAAGTTTAGCTTAAGCATAGAGTATAATAGACTAATAATTAAATAAACAATTATTATCTAATATAAGATAAATCTAACACCCCCCTTAAGATGAACTTAGAGAGTAGCTAAAAAACATGAAAAAAATGCAAGAAAGCAACAATGGGTTCCGGCAACTAGGCCTGATGAGGTACCCAAGTACAATAAAATATCTGTAAAGCAGATAAAAAAGGAGAAAATCCTATGGGAATAAAACTCCTCTCCAAGAAGACATGAAAGCTCAAGTGAAGGATTAAGAACCCTCCAAACTAGAGTGTTCCAAAAGATAGGAACAAAAACAAGAGAATGAAGAACACCACTAAAGCATGAAATAGTTGCAAACCCTATCGAAGAGTAATTGCTAACCTGAAGAACCTCCACTAAAATAGAACATGACCAGGTAGAGAAGATTGTAATTTGCATGAGTTCCCTCAAATGACACTACTCAAATCAGATGGAAAACAAAGGTAAAAAACTGAACTCGAAGATATAGATGGCATGAAACACCAAAGCCTGGAGAGCTAATCAATCGAACCAAGGAAGCATTAAAACAATAGGACAAACCTCCCCATAATGCTGAAAATGGAGAGAGATAGGTACACTAAAAAGAATGACCAACAAGAACCACATGATGAACAACTAGGAACGTCGAAGGTGCAAAGTGATGAATAATGATGAACAACAGATACCCTAACTGGTACTGAGAGGGGGGGTGAATCAGTACATACAAAAAATTCTCCGCAACTTATCAAGTTAAAACAATGCTAACCAGTTGTCTTCATTACTGGACTTAACCATGGCAATACAGGTTAAACATAGTAAGACTTTAGAAAAACATAAACTGGTAAAACTCAACCCTTCAGATACATTCAATACTTGATAACTACTTCACCAATAAAAATATACATGTGGTATGTCAACAATACCATAACCATTAGCTCTGCCTGCATAATCACTTAAACAAAGAATACTTAATTATCACATGAAAAATGCACAACTCATGACACACAGATTTTTCACGTGGAAACCCAAATGGGAAAAACCATGGTGGGGATGAATACCCACAAGCTTGTTTTTGAACTCTTTTGAATCTTGCTCTATTAGGAGCCTAGTCCAATTAAAGACTTTACAATAAGGTTCTGCTAGGAACCGATCCTGTTAAAGATCACCTGGTTAAGGGATGGCTATATACCCTATTAAAGGTTGAAACCCTATTAAAGGTTACCTTGCTAGAGGATTTAAAGAACTCAATGAACTTGAGTCACCTGGTTAGAGGATTTACAATAAGCCTATTAAAGCTACCCGATAAAGGGATTTTCCTTTTGTTGAAATGGTTAGAAGACAATAGGTAAATCTTTGATCTGATAACAAAACTATATGCTAAGGCAGATCCTTTTCAGTTCCTCTACTTTGCAACCACACTCTCTAGTTTTCTCTCACTGGTCTGGCAAGTATCTCATCTCTTGGATACACACACAACATTTTCCAACAACTTACAATAACAAACATCATCGACCTTATAGACAACAATTAGGTCGGTAGCATAAACCTTAAACCCTAAGCATTTTAGGTTTACAATACAAGCAGTCCAATCTTGACCGTCCAAACACTTTGCATAGAGAAATACAATTTCAAACAAATCACAAGACAATCTGCATCATCCATTCTTCACCGCACATAGAAATCAGTAACTCATCACGCTTTCTTCTCATACCACTAAGAAGAATTTTCATTTCTGAGGTAGACATTTAATACAGTCGATCTTTACATGCAAGATCCTCAAGGAAATCCTTCACATGCACAAAGCTGACGTGGCATCATGATCTCATCTTCATCTCTTAGCTAACTCATCACAGAATGTCATTGGTTGCATCGCACAAGCAATATTGCCAAACCGAAAACCCTAGAGCTGAGACTACCAACTCATAGTCACAATCAGTGAAACCCCGACACCAGTTCACTACATCTCTACATACTGGTTTACTTGCACTTATTGACATCAATGACAACATACATTATCATCATATCAACATGTTGGTTCACCATATGCCAACAATCTCCCCCTTTGGCATTGATGGCAATACTCAGTGTAGCATTGCAACTGTAAACATCATAGACCAGTGTATTCTGCATCATCAGATATCTTCTCCCCATACATCAGATATCTTCTCCCCCTTTGAAAACAATGCCAAAGTGGAGGCACAAGCTTCCATTCTCTACTATGTTCTCCCCCTATGGAGTAGCATCCTTCAACACGTCAATCCTGAAATATTTGACACTGTAGTACCTAACTGATGTGGAGCACACAACTTTAGTTGACTTCATGAAGGGGCAGAACCCCTAATTCACCTCTCAAATAGGTAAATGTAGTCTTTGGTAAGGGCTTAGTGAATATATCTACTAGCTGCTCCTTACTGGAAACATGTTCTAGTACAACCTCCTTATTCTAAACCTTCTCTCTCAAGAAATGATACTTGAGCTCAATGTGTTTAGTTCTAGCATGCAATACCAGATTCTCGGAAATATTTATTGCACTAGTATTGTCACAAAATATACTCACCAGTTTAGATATAGGTACTTTGAAACCTTCTAATACATGTTTCATCCAAATTTCTTGAGTGTAGTTCATAAATGCTGCACATATTCTTCTTTAGTTGTAGACTAAGAAGTACAACTCTGCTTCTTTCTTGTCCAGGAGACTAGTCTTCCACCAATAAAGAATGCTCCACCGGTTGTTCTCTTCTGGTCGTCTACATTACCTACCCAATTGGCATTGGTATATACTTTGAGATTAAAGTCACCATTATATGGATACCACAATCCATAGTCAATTGTTCCTTTCAGATGTCTAAGAATCCACTTGACAACTACCAAGTGGGATTCTCTTGGATTTTTCTGAAAATGAGCTACTATGCCCACTGCATGAGCAATATCTGGTTTGTTGTGCACCACATAGTGCAGCTTACCGATCATTGACTGGTACTCCAGTTTTCTCTCCTCCATGCCAAAGGTCTTCAATACCTCTTTGACATACTTGGACTAGGTAATAAAGATACCCTCTTTCATTTTCTGAATTTGTAAACCAATGAAGAACTTTATCTCTCCAATCAGAGACATCTCAAACTCTTTCTACATTTCATCTGCAAAAGCATGACTCATTTTATCATCTCCTCCAAAGATTATGTCATCTACAAATACTTCACAGATCAGAATCTGATCACCTTCAGATTTTAGGTAGATGTTGCTATCCTCACTTGTTCTCTGAAATCCTATCTTCACAAGATGAGAGTGTAACCGTTCATACCATGCCCTAGGTGCTTGTTTTAATCCATAAAGGGCTTTGTGTAATCTACACACCATGTTACTATCTTCTGATAAGGCAAACCCATCTGGTTGCTCAATATAGTCTTCCTCTTCTAAGATTCCATTCAAGAACACGGACTTCACATCCATCTGATAAACCTTAAATCCCTTGAATGCTACAAATGCAAGTAGCATTCAAACACCTTCTAGTCTAGCCACAGGAGCAAAGGTTTCTCCATAGTCTTCTCCCTCTTCATGAGCATATTCTTTGCATACAAGTCTTGCCTTGTTCCTCACAACTGTGCCTTCTTCATTTAGCTTATTCCTAAAGACCCATTTGGTACCTATGACATTCTTGTGTTTTGGTCTTGGTACCAAGGACCATGTTGCATTCTTTTCTATTTGGTCTAGCTCCTCTTCCATTGCCTTAATCTAGTCTTCATCTGTAAGTGTTTCTCTGGAAGTCTTGGGCTCCAATTCAGAGATCATGCAAGTTTTCTTTCACCTTTCTTCTTGTGAGTATCCCTGCATCTTTATCGTCTACGATTTTCTTCAGATCATGATGTATTTTCACATACCTAGGAATGACTCTAGCTGGTTATGCTAGTTTTTCCTCTTCTTCTTCATGTTGTTCATCAAAATTGATTAACCCAAGTTCACCTGCAATTCTTCTATGAAATGGCCAATTTCAGTCTATGAAACACATCACAGCTTGCACAACATAACATAGGACCCTAATTGATCCTCCTGCACTTCAGGCTCTACTAGACCTAGGGGGGACACCTTTTTGATGCATTAAATACAACAATCACAGACATATGACTGCATCAACAATAAGAAGATAGATCATTCCTCAAACTCACCCAATTTAGAAACACACTACAGATTGGTTAAATCTGTATAAACCATAGATGAAAACAGAGCTTGGAATGAAAAGAACACACCCCTAAACATAAAGGGAAATAGATTTGTCTTTAATTTGTAAATCTGAAACTATCCCAAAATCTGCAAATCCAGTGCCTTGTTCCTTGGGCAACAGAGTCACACATAGAACTGCAAATGTGCATCCTAGTCACAAATTGGTTCTCCTTAAACAATATTCCTACATTAATACCTTATACTAATGCATTACTCAATTTATTCACAAAATTATCAGATCTGGGACACATTCCATTATTCATGACTAATTACAGAGTTTAAAACCTTCATTGAAGGATGCCTATAAACAATCACACAATCTCCTTGAAATTGACAAATTTTATCCTCCTTAAGGATTCAATTCATAATAATGAAATACAAGACACAGAGACAATATTGTGGGAAATTTACTCATGCCTGACACAAGTAAGATCTGCAACTAGAAAAACAATCTATCATACTGCAACGTAATCTTTGTACCCTAAAACAAACCAAACAATTTTATAAATTTGGGTCACGAAGTTCAAAACTGGAAGCCATGAAAACTAGAGTCACTCTCCCCGAATTCTGGAACCCTTACAATTGAGAAGAATTGGGAATAAGAAGGAGAGGGAAAAAGATCATATTCCATCAGAACATGCCACTGTCTTCTTTTTCCCTAACTACAAAAATATCTCCCTTTTTCCCATGGAAACTTCTCTTGAAATATCCCACATTTGTTGAAACTAACTTCATAACTGCATTCCTCATTCCGAGAGCTTTCTAGTGATATATAATACTTGGTATTTCGGCAAAAAATAAACCTCTGGGCGAATTAAACTTGAATATGGATCCATCATTTAAATTTTTTGAATTTCTCCATAGTTGAAACTATATCATTAATTTTGATTATTCTCTCATTTTTTGGCTCCTGACGCCCTTCCACGTTGTAGTCTCTGATTCACCGATAGGGTCCACTGGGTGCCACCTCGGATGACACCTCATCAATCTGCCACCTCACTGCCTCGTCAATACCTCATGTACGCCACCTGTCTGCTTGCTTGTCATCCACCTCATCGCCACCTCAGCACCATCTCAGCGGGACCCGTGAGCTGGACCTCCACTTGGATTGCCATGTCATCTTTCACCATTTCACGATGGCTAATGAGCTTGCATCTTCGGGTCACGAAGTCACGCCAGCCGTCGGATCTTGTTGAACCTACAGGGTCTTTAACCTTGGTTTTTCGCATGTACTTTTCGCTATTTCGTGAAGCTTAACTCTCGAGCATCTCCCCTTTGTGAATCAACGAGCACTGTAGATCTCCTGCAACTTGCTCGCTAGTTAATCCATCCGATCTCTACAAAACTTGCCTACCTCAGGATCTGTGCCTATGTGGGGTCCACCTGGTCGCCACTCACCCTCCTTGGTCACCTCGAGAAGCGCACCCACGTGTGTGGGGTCCACTTGGGTGCCCAACCGGCACCATTCATCAAAAGCCTTGAGGCTTTCACATTACACTCGTGTGGAGCTTTGGTTATAAATATCAAAAAAATACATTCCCCAGCCAATGTGGGATCAAGTGTTTTGCCTGAGACTATGTTCTTTTTGAAAGTTTTTGATGATTTTCATGGCGCCTGATTGCATTTGCTTTAAAATTTCAATGGTGTTGCATTCGCCTGAAAGTTTATGAGTATTTACCTCATGGGGAAAGCTCACCTTACACCTGGTAATTGCATTTGTTTAAGTTTCCATGATTTCCTAGCCAATTGTCATACCATATGCATAGCAAGGAGGATGCTAACAGAAGTTTTGGATACTAAATTTAACACCTGCCAATTGCATTTGTAATGAAAACTTTTAGTGGTTTGGCCTTCAATGCAGAGAGGATGCTAGCAAATTAATTTCATTTTGCTAAAGTTTTTTAAAACCTTTTACATGCCATAGCCTGCGTGAAGGGAGGATGTTGTTACACCATGGCAATGAACTTGCATTTGCTTGAAGTTTAATTTAGACCTTTACCATACTAATTGCATTGGAGATTTTTTATTGCCTTCACCACCATGCCTACAAACTGTGTTTTGTGTATTTTGCTGAAGGTTTTCTGTTGTTTGCATTTGTTGAAACTATTAAACATCCCTTTACTTCTCCCACACTATACATCTGCAAGGAGTTCGGGTAAAGATTGTAAAGTTTGGGTTTTACACTTGCCAATGGCATTTGCTTGAAGCTTCTGCTGCCTTCTTTACCATTTTGTTGAAGTTTCTAATCCATTTAATTGGATTTGCTGAGATTTTCAATGGCTGCCCATGTGCATTTGTAGAAAGTTTTATTGTTGAAGGTTTATGCTTCAATCTTCACTCGCTAAAAAAATTTCATGTTCTACTCCTTCTCCAAATGCTGCATAGGGCGGTTTTAACTGGTATTCACTTGCCAATTATAATGATTCAATTCCAAATGTGGCCCTTTACCACTCCATACTACGCATAGGGAAAACATTGAATTACCTTCTGTTGCATTGGCTGAAGCTTAATGCCTCCCCTTCTCAAGAAAGGAATAACACAACTATTCATTTCACAAACCATTCATCATCATATCTTTATAACTTTTCATTTTCCCATCGATGAATTGCAATCAAGCCGGTATGGATATTTCCAGGAAAAAAGAACATTTTGCCATTAAAATTAATGCATGGGCATGAGCCAAGTCGGGCCCCAAAGTGGGTCCGACTAAAAAAAAAATTGTTTTCATGCAACTAACCTTAGAAATGCCTCATGAGCCTAAAACATACCTCTGGAATCGATCGGCACCATTTTCAAATCATCAAACTGAGTTTTGCAACTTTCAGGCGCTTGCGAAACATTTTCGCATTTAATCGCGAAGACGTAATTTTCAAACTAGTCAAAACACCTTTTTGGACCTCGCCATCTGACAGATGTGTACTCTGATATACAAGCATGAACTCTACCAAACGGTTTCTCCAGATGAAACCCGAGTGAAGAGATATTAATTGTCAAAAAAGACCAACTGGCTTTGTCGACATTGCGGATCTGATGAAGTCAATGCGCAGGCAATTCATGATGCCTTTCTTAAAAATATCAAATGATCTCCATAGACCCTCAAATATAAGACATAGGTACCTTGAAGTACATATCAAAACTTAGAATTCTCAGTTCGACCAAAGGTCTGACTGGGTGCAAACGGTGCGCTCATGAAAACGGCTACTTTAACTTATATGGCAATGAAAGTACGGATAACTAAAACAGATGGCTCAAGGAACCCTTCTGAAAACTGATCAAACGGATTGGTAGAAGCTTGAAATCTGAAACATAGCTCATCATTTATAACAAAAATATCCTGAAACAAACATTCTATCATGACACTTACTGAGGAAACTTTTACACTTGTGCAAAACAGGGCTCTGACTAGGTACTGAAATAGGGATTTGTCAAACAACACAAACTGCAAACAAATTGAGCTTTGAAAACTTAGCAAATGGATTGCTAGAGACTTGAAATTTTGTATGTTGACTCACATTTATGCATAGAATTCCATTTTTAATTTTACCATGACGATCAATGAGGCAAAAGATATAAACACTCAAAGTAGGCTACTTGGTAAAATCTGCATTTGTTCCTAAAATGCACTTTCAGCTCACCCTTTGAAATGGGTACCTGGTAAATTGATCCAAACTGAAATCTAAAAGTCTCACATCACTACATAAGCCAAATGAAAGGTGTAAGACACATTTCCTGAACGTTACCCTTTGAAAATCAACTGGCTCCATTTTACCCTCTCTCTAACTAGGCCACCTGAATGACATTAGGTGTCTTTCTGAAAATGCAATATCAAAATTTTGAAATGGGCCTCTCAAATTACTCAAATTTAATGAGTCCTAACACTTCACCTACTGTAGCTTCTACCAGTACAAGAACACTGAGATCTTTACTTGTTTCTTTCTTAACTGGTTCCCAGAAGGCTATACCCGGTTCATCTTCCACTTCCTCGTTGCAGGTTTCCTCAAGTTCCTCAGGGGATTCATCAACCCTGACATTGATACTCTCAACAATTTTTTGTGTTCTATTGTTGTATCACTTGAGAGCTTTGATCTTAGTGGAATATCCCATAAATATTCCTTCATCACATTTACAATCAAACTTGCTCAGATGCTCACCTCTCTTGATGTAACACTTACTACCAAACACTTTAAAATAACTCATAGTGGGAGTTTTCCGAGTCCAATACTCATAAGGGTTTTTAACTCTACCTTTCTTGATGAGTACCCGGTTCATAGTATAGACTGCAGTGCTCACCGCTTCTCTCCAAAAAGTGTGAGCAACCTTTCCTTGGATCAACCATTGTTTAGCCACTTTAGCTACAATCCTGTTATTTCTCTCTGCTATGCCATTTTGTTGTGGTGTCCTTGGGGTAGACAACTACCTCTTGATACCACTATCTTCACAGTACTTGTTTAATTCATCAGAAGTGAATTCACCTCCTTGATTAGTTCTTAGGCATTTTATCTTTTGCCCACTTTCCTTCTCTACTAATGCTCTAAAGGCTTTGAACTTTCCAAATGCCTCAGACTTGTCTTTCAAGAATGTGACCCACATCATTCTTGCTCAGTCATTAGTAAGAATCATGAAATACCTATCTCCCTAAATACTTCTAGTTTTCATAGGACCACACAAATCAGTATGCACAAGATCAAGTAAGTTTTCTGCTGAAAAAGATTTACCTTTGAAAGTTGAGGAAGACATCTTCCCAAGTTGACATTCTCTACACAAAGAATTCTTTGGTTTGTTTAGCAAAGGCAATCCTCTTACTCCCTTGATCTTACTAGACTTTAAAATATTATCAAAGTTCATATGACAAAGTCTCCTATGCCATATCCAACTATCATCAAACTTTGCCATTAGACACCGACTTATCTTGGCATTCAACTAAAACAAGTTACCTCTGGTCTGCTTACCGGTGGCAATAAGTTCACCACTTTTTCCAATTATACTACAGACTCCACCTTTGAACTCCAGAATGATTCCTTTATCATTTAGCTGAGCAACACTCAACACGTTATTCTTAAGACCTTCTACCTAGTAGACATCATCTACACTGCTCCTTCCATTTAGTGAGATGGATCCTTTTTCTTTTACCAAGCATGGTGCATCATTGCCGAATTTGACAACACCTCCATCATATTCTTCTAGAGACAAAAACTTTTTCCGATCACTAGTCATGTGGTGAGAACAACCACTATCAATTATCCACTCATTAGAGTTGTCAATGTGAGAAACAAGTGCTTTCTTGTCAGACACTTCTTCCTTTACAGCTACAAACACTATGTTCTCATTCTCTTCATCCTCAGATTCTTCATCAGTAACACCTTCATCCACTACAACAAGACAATTTCTTATATTTCCTCCTTTATACTTTCTAAACCTCTTTATTTTGTCCTTATTCTCATTGTTAAGACAGTTAACAACTATATGTCCTATCATATTGCACGAAAAATATTTTAAAGGAAGCTTACCTCTGTTATTTCCAATACTTTTTGGAAGTCTCTTGGCAAGAAGAGCTTCAAACTCCATCAGAATTTCTTCATCATCCATACCTCTGCTTTGCATGGATTCATAACTGGTACTTGCTTCTTTTCCTTTTCTGGTTGGCGCAGCAAATGCTCTAAAAGTTGACTCGGTCTTCTGAACATTGCCATCATATCCATTCAACTCATATGCAGTTAACTTTGCAATGATAGAGTCTAAGGATACCTTGGGTTTTTCAATAGACCTTAGTTCCTGAATAGCAGTAACTCTGATTGCATAGACTGGTAACAATGATCTCAAGACTTTACTGACAATGGTGGCATCATCAATTGTTCCACTAGTGCTCTTGATATCTCCAACAATAGTCTTGATTCTTATGCCATATTGCTGAATGGTCTCACCTTCAACCATCCTCATGTCTTCAAATTTTCCTCTAAGGCTCTCTTCCTTAGCTTTCTTTACATGCTCATCACTACCATAAATAATTTCCAATGTGTCCCATACATCTTTAGGAGTGTCCTTATCTTGTACATCAATGAACTCAATATCAGACAAACTGCTAATAAGGGCTTCCATGACTTGCCCATTTTCTTGAATCTCTATTTTCTGATAATTGGTTAAAGTGCCAGTGGGAAATACATAGACATTCTCAACATAGCTCCAGTGTTGAGCACCCAAACTCTTGATATAGATTTTCATTCTATGCTTCCATATTTTGAAGTTGTCTCTATTGAACTTAGGACCTTTCCTCTTCATCATTAAGGCAGGATATTTTACCTCAAGCGGTTAAGCTTATATCACCAAGGACCTAGATTTTCTCTAATACCAATTGATGAATAATGATGAACAACAGATACCCTAACTAGTACTGAGAGGGGGGATGAATACATACAAAAACTTCTCCGCAACTTATCAAGTTAAAACAATGCTAACTGGTTGTCTTCATTACTGGACTTAACCATGGCAATACCGGTTAAACACAGTAAGACTTCAGACAACATAAACCGGTAAAACTGAACCCTTCAAATGCATTCAATACTTCATAACTACTTCACCCATAAACATATGCATGGTGTGTCAACAATACCATAACCATTAGCTCTGCATGCATAATCACTTAAACAAAGAATACTTAATTATCACATGACTAGTTGGTGAAAAAGGCAGAGGACATTCTGAAGACTACAGTTGTGTAGTGCTTTCCTGGTTTCTTTGCTCTTTTTTTCTTTAGCTATCTTTCTGGTTTGCTGGATTTTTTGCCAGTCATTTTGTAAGTAGTTTATAAGCTCTGGACTTTTTAATGTCTTATCTTAATCTCCTATGTTAAAGGTTTCGGGTCCTGAAAACCTGTTTTCTAAATTAATCAAAACAAACATCATCAACCTTATAGACAACAATTAGGTCAATAGAATAAACCCTAAACCCTAAGCATTTTAGGTTTACAATACAAGAGGTCCAATCCTGACCATCCAAACACTTTGCATAGAGAAATACAATTTCAAATATATCACAAGACAATCTGCATCGTCCATTCTTCACCGCACATAGAAACTAGTAACTCATCGTGCTTTCTTCTCATACCGCTAAGAAGAATGTTCATTTCCGAGGTAGACATTTAATGCAGTCGATCTTCACATGCAAGATCCTCAAGGAAATCCTTCACATGCACAAAGATGACGTGGCTTCATGATCTCATCTTCATCTCTTAGCTAACTCATCACAAAATGTCATCAGTTGCATCGCACAAGCGAGATTGCCAAACCGAAAACCCTAGAGCTGAGACTACCAACCGGTAGTCACACTTAGTGAAACCCCGACACTGGTTCATTGCATCTCTACATACCAGTTCACCAACTTCTTCCAATCTACATATCGGTTAACTTGCACTTATTGACATCAATGATAACATACATTATCATCATATCAACATGTCGATTCATCATATGCCAACACAAAGAAAGTACATAGTGTGATGGAAGGAACACTCACTTGAAACACATCATGAGGCTAATATCCTGGAAGGAACCCTCACGTGACAAAGGTAGATGGCAAACAAAGGCAAACATCAACCCCCCCTTGGTACTTTATAAGTAGTGCATGTACAATAAGGAACAAGATGTGCAAGATCCCAAGTATACAATGTATGATAGTACTTTATCTCTGTGCATTTTCATAAATAAAATGCTACAATGATCAGAAGAGACAAAAGGCTGGAAATAGAAAGAACAACCAAAGATGAGACATCCTACTCAAAGAAAGAGATCCCAAGACCTGAAACCTGAAACATCCAAGATATTCACTAGAGTGCTGAAAAGAAAAAAAATGAATAAAATATACCTAGTGAAGAATCTGGAAATAAAACTCATATGAATAGAAATAACACAGAAACGCTTTCCAACAATATAAAGTTTTTGAAAAACAAAGTTCGGATGCTCAAGTTATGTCTCCCGGAGTACAAAAAGGAACATCTGGCTTTGACAGAAAGAAAAAATGCCATCAAAAAAGAAAAATCAAAAGTTCAAACCTCCAGATCTGGATAGAGCTCGAAAAGAGCTTTCCGATGATATAAGGTTTTTGAAAAAGGGCCTCCGTATGACCAAGTTACGGCCAAAAGAAAAAAAACCCATCTTGTAGGGCAAAAAGAGGGTAAATATATATATATATATATGACGAAAATTTTCTGATGCATTTGCAGGTACAGTCATATGGATTTTTGTGCCTCGAAAAATATGCCAATAAAAAATCATGCCGCAGATGCCCCTGTCATTGAAAATAGGCAAATTATATATCAAAATTCATGGAATCAGCCTTCTGAATCCAACTATGAGGTCCTTTTAGCACCAAAATGTAACAAAAAATCAGCTACCCCAAAAATGGAAAAAATTAACTGCACAAACCCCCGAATACACAGATCTGAAAATCAAGGGCCAAAAAATCTCATGAAGAGAACAGGAGCATGTAGATCTGGAGCTTTGATACCATATTGGAATTGAGGAAAAATCAACTTTGCAACTCCCAAAGATCACCTACATGCAAACCTGTCACAAAAAAAGAGAAGCAAAAAAGTTATGGAGGCCAGAATTAAGAGATCCAGAAAAGAGGAGTCATATTGATTGTGCAACAAGAATGCAATTCAATAATTACAGTTGTTATGAAAAATAAAAAGAGAGAATCCTTATAAAATGATACTCAAAACCCTAAAGGAGAAAACCCTAAAGAATTATAAGATTCCTAAGTTTAGCTTAAGCATAGAGTATATTAGACTAATAATTAAATAAATAATTATTAGCTAATATAAGATAACTCTAACAGAAAGGAGATATAGAATTGAATGCTTTGAATGTTGATAGGGATCTCCTCTTCAATGGTTGAATCCTTGACTTGAATGCAACACCTAGCCTTGAAAGGAGACTTGAGATGCTCAATACTTGAAAGGATGCTTGAATGCTTGAATGCTTGATTTTACCTCTTGAAATTATTGAACTCCTTCACTTGATTGAACTTATTGAATTATGCAAATGACAGGGGAAAAATGTCTTATATACTTACCAATTAGGGTTTGTAACTAATTTTATATCTTAGGCCGACATAGAAAACCGTTTCCCACTTCCCATTGACAAGCCCAATGTAGGAATTCGAGTGGAGGGGGCCCAAAATAGGGAAAGGAAAAGGGCATCATGCCCTTGTCCTAGGAGGACAGGGGTGTCACGCCCATGTCGTGCCCTAATCCAGGAAAGGAAGTGTAGGATACAAGGAAATGCATGTTATGGGAGGTATGAGCATGTCTTAGGCTCCAATCAGGCTTAGGGATTTGTTTCGCCAATGTGAAGACCCAAATGCGGTCGAAAATTGCAGGGTCGCAATTTTATGATGCTACATTTAGCCCCCACTTTAGCAAGAGTATATGTGTATGCCAATACTACCAGTAAAGTACAAGGAAACAAGATTGAAAGACTTTCACCATGTCAAGGAGGCAAGATACACCAAGCCCCCAGTGGACTTAGGATCTTATGACTTTGATTGACAAAGTAAAAGGTAAGATAAAAAGGGAAGAACCATGACTGCAAGTAGTAAGGTTCCCCTCACTATGAGTCATGAAAAAGAAAAGATACCAAAAAATTACAAAGTAAGGTCAAGCTCACTAAGTAACTTTAAGTATCAAGAAGGAAAATATGAGTGGAGTGTATGCCCCCACGTTAAAGTGATCGTGCATGCCTTATCAGGAGTGATTTCTTTAAGGTAGGATACACCCAAGAGAGAGAGAGGGATCACGTTATCACAAAGATTTAGCCCCCAATCAAGGAATAAACCCAAGGATAATGAACAAAAAACAAAAAGCACAAGGTAGTTTCACTTTCCTCAGGGTCAATATGTTGTATGATAACTCATGTATATCATGTATATATATACATAGAATAGTTGTCATTTCCCAAAGAAAAGAAACTACCTTGGAAGAAAGGGAACATAGGTGTCTTTTGAGTCAACATGAAACAGACCAAAAGAGATCTCAATGCTTTGCATCATCCTCAAGTAGACATCACTAGGGACAACAAATAGAAGAACAGGGATACACATAGAATAATGGCCACAAAAGAGAAAGAAAAGAGAGAGAGGTAGAGAATCTACGATGATAATGTAGCTAGTCTAGCACGACATCCACCTCTCGATCTTCCTGATCACTATTTTGGGAAGGCAGGAAACACGGCAGAGGAGAAACATCGAGCATAGTAGATGGAGCTATCACAATATCCAAACAAGGACTAGGGCCATGTGCTAAGTCACTTTGTTCGATTCTAGGAGCTAGGATTAAGGCTTTTGAAAAATCTATAGATAAATGCTTGTCAATATCAACATATTCATATTCACTATTAGAAGCATTAGGAGTTGTATTTTCATCATGAATGTTGGCATTGCACACTCCAATGAGAATTGTAGATGATTGAAGGTATTGTCATTGATGGCAACCTTGCAATCATATGGCACCGGTAGGCACCAGCAAATAGTTCACCAGTAGCGGCAAAGATGATTATCGGCACCCTAGCCAATAGGATTTTGATTATTGTATATTGTATTTAATTGTAATATCTTTTTTTAAGCTGACAAGATGTATTGTAATAAGACTCATATATAAGTATGAGATCTTGTAGATAATTTAAGAAGCGGACATGGATAGAATATTACAGAAGTAATGTGCGAATATTAAGGCAGATTTTGGAGTAAGGTTTATGGTTATTGTATTGGCTTAAACCAGCATCGAACCTAGCATAGCAGATGCTGAACTAAAGCAGTACATTATATTGGATTTGTATAATCCATTTTGTAAGTCAGTGAGACTTCCTTTTGTAATTGAGAAGTGAGCTCTAGGAAGTTGGCCTTCCTGCATGTGCAGGGCCCTATTGTAAGTAATATCCATTCATTGGCCAGTGAGTGAATATTGTGGGTCACAAATCCCACCAAGGTTTTTCCCACACCGGGTTTCCTCGCTAAAAATCTTGTTTTATGGTGTGTTTTCTATGTTGTGTTTATTGTTCATATTTACTGCATTAATTCTTGTTTATCGGTACACTATTTTGGAATGCAATTAATTTAATAAGGTCATAAAATATATTTACCTGTTAGATACTAATTCACCCCCCCCTCTTAGTATCTTTGGGAATCCTAACAATGAATAACATTTTCACCTATTTCTTCATCAAGATTTATAGAAACAGAAGCTCTAACATGAATAGAAGTAAAACCATCACAAGTTTTTTGCAACTTATGATTTGTAGATTTAGGTTCAACATCTTGTGTAGTAGAAAAGGGAATTATGTCAACTGTTGGTGTTTTGGGAGATTGAATAGTTTGAGAAACAACTTCACAAGCTCTAGCATGATGTTTTCATCGGTGATCTCTCGCACAATGATTATGTCCAGTAGCAGAAGGTTGAGAAGGAGGAATATTTATAAAAAAGAGGAATATTTGTTGAAGGAAAAATATTCTCATCTTTGGTAGTTGGAGGTTTAGGTTGAGGTCTCTTAGGTTCGACAAGAGGAGAGGCGGGTCTCTTTTCTCTATAAGAGCAAGGAGGTGGAACTGCACTATATAAAGGAGGAATGTTTGGTGTAGGAAGGAGATTGAGTCCATCATGAGGAGGAGGTATGGGTCAAACTTTAGGAGGAATATTATTGTTCTTCTTAGGAGAAGGCATAGTTTCATCCAAAGGAATAGGTTGGGAATCTTCCTTAGGAGGAAGATTAGTTCTATCCATTAGAGGAAGAACTTCATCTTCAAGAATGATGGGAATATCAAGTGTTGGAGTGTGAGGTTGTCTTAAGGATAAGATCATATCATTCTTCCATTTTTGATAAGATTGAAACAGAGCATCACTTCTTGGTGGAAGAGATTGAAATTGTTGAGGCCAAAAGTAATCAATAGGAACACCTGGGCTTATTTCAGCTGGTCAAAATAAGCTATGGTTAACAGTTATGATTTCTCCATTGTGGGGAAATTTCAAACACTTATGAATTGGAGAGGCAATAGCCTTCATGGAAGATAGCCAAGGGTATCCTAAATTCACACGAAATTTTTTAGATGAAGAAATGACAACAAAGTTGACATCCAAAGATTTAGTGTGAGCCTCAATAGGGAGTGTGATAGAACCAATGGTAGGATGATAAAATCCATCAAATAACTTAATGACCACATTAGTATCATCATAGATTGGTTTATGCAACCGCAAAGTAAAAAATACTCCTCAGTGATGACATTAACCATGCAGGAGGGATCAATAAGCACCCCATGACAAGGTTTATCTTGAATCTTTGTATCTATGTACAAAGGTCCATCAAGTGCTCTAATGGTCTCACTAGGGTCAAATGTGATACATGAATCCTTAGGGGTTTCTTGTTTATCTATTATATTCACTAAATTTGGAGCCATGGTAGTAAGATCAGAGGGAGAGAAAGAGCTATGTTCAGTCTCAATCACGTTAGAGGTATGAGAGGGTAAAGGATCACTAAAAATCTTAAGATTTTGATTAGGAGGAGCTACTGATTTGTTTCCCTTATCATTCACACCTATCATAGATATAGTATTATTATCAATCAGGTCTTGAATCTTACTTTTTAATGCAAAACATTTCTCAGTATCATGACCAGGTTGATGATGAAATTGACAAAAAAAAATTATTATTAAAGTAAGGTGAGGCTACCTTAGAAGGGTGATCTGGTTTTACTAGAGGAAGGTTGATAATATTTATTTGTAACATCTGAGACATAATGCTATGTAAATATTCATTCAAAAGAGTAAATTGTCTTTCTCTTCTGAAAAATTTAGAAATAGGAGGCACACTTGTTGTATCTTGTACATTGTTGTTGTTGATGGTGTCATTAAATTTGATGAAGCCTTTATTTGGTTTGAACTTCACAAATGGTTGTTGAGCACTCTCACCCTTATCATTCAGAGCCATAGGAGTAGATTGCTCCAGTTGACTCATAGTTGGTTGATAATTGAGAAGTGTTGTGCACAACTGCGGAAAGGAAGTAAACTCAGAAAGGAGAAGATCGTCCCTAATGTCTTTTTGCAAATTAGAAATGCAAATTCTTTGAATATCATTACCAAGCACTGGAAAAGAAATTTGAGAATACAAATGCTTATATCTACCAATGAAATTAGTCACTTTTTCTTTAACATCTTGTTTACAATGCATTAAATCAGTCAAAGTGATTTTAGGACCTATGTTGTTTTGAAATTGTTGAATAAAAGCATTTGGTAATTGTTGAAAAGAAGTAATAAAATAGGAAGAAGGTAAAGAGAAATACCATTGTAAAGCCTTATCTCTTAGTGTTCTAGTAAACAGTTTGGCAAGCAATCTTTGATCATAAGCAAAGCTAGTACACAAATTTTAGAATGTTTTGACATGTGTTAAAGGATCACCTTTTCCATTATAGAGTTCCAAATGAGGGACTTCAACGTGTTTAGGAGGACAACTCTAACAATATCAAGAGAAAGAGGGCTCGCAACATCAAATGTGGGCATACTAAATAGGGATTGACTCATAGAAGCAATTTGTTGTTGCCATTATGACACATTTTGAGCAACATTATTCATGTTTGTTTTGGTTGAAGAATTCATGCTAGACATGTTTGATTGAGAAGGTGGTGTGATCTTATTGAAAGAAGAAATTGATTGAGAATAGGGTGGAATAACACTATGGTAAGTAGGCATAGGTGATGATTGAGTAGGAAATGGGATACTAAAAGGAGGGATAAAATGATTGGATGAATTTCCCCCTTGTGTCACATTGATTGGTTGAGAGACAATAGGAATACTCATTGAAGGCATAGATAAAGATGGAGGATTGAATGAAGAAGAGGATTTCCCCCATGACTAATGGTTGTAGGTATAACATTTTGAGTTGATGTATCCATGATGTTTGAAGTGAAAGTAGGAATGCTAGTCATTGAAGTGGTCAAAGGAATAGAATGATTGATTTGTGTAGGAGGTTGTGAATAACCTAAGTTCTCAGCACAACTCTTTATAGGCATGACATTAGAATAAAAAATAAGGTTAATACCATGCAATATATCAATTCAATTCTTATCACTTTGAATCATGCATTTTAGACCTTCAATTAATGGAAGAGCTTCACTAGTAGGATATTCTTGGGACATCCATTGTTGAAAGTTGTCAAATTGATTGTCCAATTTTGAAAATTGATCTATGGAAACTCTAGTCAAAGCTTCTTCTTCATCATTCGAATCATCAATTGGGTAGATAGGGATGTTATTAGGATAAGAAGAATTAGCATTATCCTCATTAAAGAAGTCACCCAAATTAGGCTCCATCTCTTCGGGAATTAAACCTTGGGAATCCTTAATTCTAATGCTTCATCTAATGGGGATAGTATAGGTAGGACTAATAGTGGTAAAACTCATGTAATAGAGGGAAAATTTGAATTTGAGTTTTGAACTTTGGGGAACAAAGTTTGCAAAATTGAATAATGCACAAATGATGATTATATTGTTTGAACTTTGTTGAAAGAAGAAATGAAAATTTCCAAAATAATTGTTATGGTGAAAATAAATTGTAATTTTAAAATTAGGGCTAATGAGATACCACTTAACTTTAAAATTAAAATTCACAAAATTTTTAAAATCATGGCAGATTACAATTAACCACTTAATTTTAAAAAATTTCTTGAAAATTGTGATGTTGAATTTACAAAGTATTTTTTATTTTAGAGGAATAAAAACCTGACAAAATCAACCAAATTCTGGATTTAAGCAATTAAATACAGTCATAACAATCTCCCAAAATTTTGGGAAAAAAGCCAGGGACCGTGTTGAAGTTGCACATGGTTCGCCCAACTTTTTCGGAAATTTTTAGGGATGAAAGCTACGATGATTTTAGAGCTAACCTCAAAAAATTAGTTAATTTTACAAATTTTAGATATGTGAAATTAAGGTTTGAATGTAAAAATAGGACCCTATTAGGGTTTTGAAAAAGATAAGAAATTGAATTGCAAATTTGAAAAAGGTCAAACCTAATAGATAAGGCCACCCTGGATAATGTTTTGAAAACTGAAATTGGTTGAAATTGATTGAATTTTACACAAAATCCAAGTGAATTTGAAAATTAGTGTTTTAGGACCTAACCACTGAATTTTTAAATTATGAATTTTGGAAAAAGGGAGGGAAGTTGAAATTTTGAATTTTAGGCAAGAAGAAAAAACTGAAAAATAGTTCTAAATCTTAAAATTAAATGTGAATCCAATGTTTTCACAAATTCAAGTTGATTTTTGAAAATTAGAATTTTGATAATTAACCACTTAATTTTGTAAAATTCATTTGCAAATTGAACAAGATAAATAAGAGATTAAATTTAATGTAATTTCTAGATCTAAAACAATAGATAGCAATTTTTGCAAAACACAAGTTCAATTCCAATTTTAACAACTAGGGTTTTGAATGAATTAACCACTAAGCTTTGCAAGAAAATTAAACCTGTAAATGAAAAATATGCAATAATGTGAAATAACAAGCATGTAAGACATCAGGTTCACCAAAATGTAATGGTGATAAGGGGGGAGAGAAAGGAGATCAAGTGGAAACCTGTACCCTCAAGAAAGGAGTGAAAGTTTCACAAAGGATCTTCTTCAACCTCTTTCACGTATTACATTTAAAAGAGGGGGATTGAATTCACTAGATCCAATATCAATGGAGAGATTTAATGCTAAGAGAATAGGCAATGAATTTGTAAAGTAAAAATAACCCCTCTTTTAGAATGGATAGGACGAATTAAGTGAATTAAAACTAAGTGTAAAGATGGTAAAGAAATTATTATAACTTGAGATAGAAATGCAGGATGAAGTTGTGCGCCTGGAATTAGCAATAAAATGCCAAGACAAAGCTCCCCTGTAAATCTGAGCAAAAGTTGCTGGGACCATGTTGAAAGTGTACTTGGTCCTTCAAAAAATCCACGCGCCGAAAAGAGTTTTTTCGTCTTTGAAAATGAAGCTTAAACTTACAAATACAGCAACGCACCTACAACCTACACACAAAAAAGAGAGGAAATGTTGGTGGGGTTGGGGGTTTTCCTTTAGGTCAAACCCTGGTTTTGGAATTAACCAAATGATGATAAGTACTTGCAAGTAAATGACTGAAGTAGAATTCACCTCAAGAGAGGATGAAATTATGTAGATAGTGTTGTTTCAAAGGATATGTAGAATTGAATGCTTTTAATGTTGATAGGGATCTCCTCTTCAATTGTTGAATCCTTGACTTGAATGCAACACCTAGCCTTGAAAGGAGACCTGAGATGCTCAATACTTGAAATGGTGCTTGAATGCTTGAATGCTTGATTTCGCCTCTTGAACTTATTTAACTCCTTCACTTGATTGAACTTATCAAACTTATTGACTTATGCAAATGAGAGGGGGAAAATGTCTTATATACTTGCCAATTAGGGTTTGTAACTGATTTTTCATCTTAGGCCGACATAGAAAACATTTTCCCTCTTCCCATTGACAATCCCAATGTAGGATTTGAGTAGAGGGGGGCCAAAATAGGGCAAGGACAAGGGTGCCACACCCCTATCCTGCCCTAATCCAGGACAGGAAGTGCAGGAGGACAATGCAGGATACAAGGAAATGCATGTTTCAGGAGGTATGAGCATATATTTGGGTCTCCAATTAGTCTTAGGGATTCATTTAACCAATATGAAGACCCAAATGTGGTCAAAAATTGCAAGGTCATGATTTTCTGACACTACACTATTATAGGTCAGATTGCAGCAGGTACATGAGTGGTTGTGTGTGCATGCATACAATGCCATGATGATAGCACTCATAGAGTAGTGGCACATTGAAACCTATTCATTTCATCTACCAATTGAGAAGCATTGATCTCCTTAGAGAACATGTGGCATATCCTCAGATTATCGATCTAGGGAGTTATCTTGGAGTACATGCTAGAGCACAAGGATCACTACCTTCAGCTGATTTTCTAGATAGATTATTTACCTATAGACTAAAAATGGATGTGATTGGACCCGATCATGGAGAGATATTGACAGATCTCAAGGATAGTTCTCTATCTTGTAGGAGTGATCAATGGTTGAATGATGCCTGATTTGAGTGGTCATGGTTTCTGGATTGGCTAGGTGAGATGCATCTATCATATTTTGGAGGATGGTGTATAGTATGCTTGGTGGTATATTATGCTCGACTAGCTCTACCATGATATTCATATGTGTGTATCATGGGTATAAGAGCTTGGGGATAAAAGTTACACTATTACACATCTAGGCCTTCGAGCATATAGTTGTCTATCATCCACTGGGTGTGAGGGATCGTCAACCCAAGTTTCCTTATATAGACAAGTATGGTGGGATATTGCACTACATTCATTTGAGCTTGGGAGATCATATAGGATCTGTGAGGCATGGGTTGATGACCACTACTACTTAGCCTACATGCAAAGTTAGTGCTAGTTGATGGAGCACACAATACATTCTATCGACTAGTACCTTCCACATCATGCCATGAGGTAGTTTGGGCTCCAACAGGATATTGTTAGAGAGGAGCACAAACATCTGTGAGTGACTTGCAAGATAGGTAGACGAGTGATTCCATAGGTCCATTTGTGGCACAGACTAGCTTCACGAAGATAACACTAGTGGATTGGGATCCCAGAGTTGATGTTATTGATGCAAGGACCATAGGTGCATACAAAACATGGTGGGGGTATCATCAACTAATGTAACTCACCATCCCTGAGGCACTAGGACTAGACGAGATGGTGCTTGCAGTTGTTCAAGTTGTGGGAGGGGAGGGGGAGGAGGGAGGGCATGGAGACATTCCCATGGAGTGGGTAGGAGTAGGATGAGGGAGATGGGTAAGTAGAGGGAAGAGGAGAGGATGAGGGAGGAGAGGATAGGCTACTTGAATATAGGTTTAGGCAGCCTCAACATGGGTATAAGGACAACAAGGACAAGGATTGGTAGTGCCACAGGTATAGGTACTGGAAGTAACACCACTACTAGTGCAGCCACAACCATAACCAAAACACCTAGGCTATGCTAGATCAAGTGACATTTGAGAGAGACACAAAGAGATCTTGGGCAGTGAGCTTGGAGGACGAGATAAGATGAGAGAGGTCTAGATAAAAATGGGGATCAAGGTCAAGGAAACAATTTGCTAACCAAGTGAGATGCACTATGGGTGGCCATGGATACCATGACAGTAGAGAGAGATGCCTATCAGTTGGAGGTAGAAGTGATGGAGGATGCCTTATAGTGGCCAAGGGTGGGGACATGGTTGTTAGCCTCTAGGAGCTTGAGAAAGAGCTAGAAGGGTTGAGGGCTTAGTTAACAAAGGCATAGGTAGATGTTAGTTAGTTTCATGAGGAGAGGGATGTGGAAAGACATGCCCTAGTGCTAGCAGGTCCGACATAGGTGTTTAAAAATTCGATTGTCATGGTGGGAAGGTGAGAGGACCCTACGAGAGGCACAATACTATAGAGGCTTATTTCTACATGTCATGTCGATAGACCAATGAGCCCCAATGTTTGTCAAGAGGAAACAAACATGGCAAGAGTGATCACAAACATCCAAAGAGTTTGTAGGGATGAGAGCATCATGGCCCCACCACCAAGCCCCTTAGGAGGATGGGCATATCCAACTATAGCAAACAGGGAGAGCACTAGGTAGCTCGTGGGCTCAACCATTTTTGATAACCCTTCAGGGGTATTTTATTGTTCTATGATTAGACACATCTTGATTTTTCATATATATGAGATGACTCTGATTTTGGGAAATGATTTATTTATTGGTGTTGTATAATGATGGACATTTATTATGGACTATGATGGACTATATGATGGATTTATTAATGATGATTTTTGGTTATGCTTAATCTATTATGATTATAATGATTATGATGCTCCTAACACATGTGTGATGCAAGATGGATGGATGCATGTATGTGTTTTATGATTATATGAGGTGCATGTACGTGATGCTATTATACTATTATTACGATCATGACAAATGTATGCATATGTAGGATGTACCTAGCACATGTTGGATGTAGGATGGATTATGATATGTTGATGATTGTGATGGATGTCGGATAAGATTATTGTGATGTATATATGATATAATTTAGATAATTATGAGATATGATGATGCATATGGATTTAATATTATGGTGATGTACTTCTATCATTGTTAGTGTGATGATATGGGCATGAATAATGCTATGTATGATGTATGTATATTAAATGAATGTTATGTAATGCAAAGGATGAAAATGGTAATGAAATGAATCCAAAAAAAGACAATGTACCTAAGTATGATATGAAATATACCCTAAAATGATATGCTATGAATGGTAAAATGGAAATGAGATGAAAATGTTCTAAAGGAAAATGAGCTAAAATGAAAATGATGTAAAATAAAAAGCATGAAAATATTATGAAAATGAAAAAGAATAATTGAGATGAAAATAATATGGAATGAAAATGAGAATAAGGTGAAATTAACCCTAAAATGAGCTAATATGAAATGAGTGATCTAAAATGAGAATGATATGATATATGAATGATGAAAATGATATAACATACAATGTGAAATGAATGCAATCTAAATAAATACAACCTAACGAATGAAGGAAATGAGAAATGAATGAAACCTAATGAATGAATACACTCTAAAGAAATGAAACCATAGTACAATCAAATTAATATGTGTGTTTTTGGGATGTGCCAACCATAGCACAATACACTAAGCGGGTAGAAGAAGGAGAAGAGGGGGGATGAATGAATAAATTGGACTCTCAAGCATATGAAAGGATGAATGGGGGGAATGGATTTGATTGTTGTGTAATATGTGGAGAGCATTCCTAGGGTTTGATATTACAATAGATTATCTACACCACTGACTATAGAAGTCACGATGTTATGAAGATATTATGCGTGGACTAGACTCAAACAATAGGTTATCCCTATGCATAGAAGTTCCTAGATAACTATGATGGAATGTATACGAGACTTGTTGTATCACGCAAGAGAAACAATCAAACATGCCATACCAAAAAAAAAGATGCCCCAATATATACCAACCAGGACATACCAAGATATAAGATGATCAAGGTAGCCTTGAATAGGTATAGGCATGGGACACAAAATGAAAATCAAAGTGAAAAGATCAAGCATGCAAACAACTCGCATGGACAACAAACATCTCTTTCCAAGAGGAGGATATGGATTTGGATAGAGTGCTAGGCATGGGAAGGATGTATCCCAGTTGGCATGATGGATAGATTGATGGATGACAAAAGACAAGCTGGTTGTGTGAGGTCTGCAAATGGGAGGAGTTTTGCTCGGATTTGATTAGCATGTTGTGGATAGGTGTTTGATCAATGCACAAGTCATTATAATCTTAGATAGATGATAAACATAGTGTCATGGGATAAATCTCATCATAATGGGGTAAATCTTAGTGTGATGGAGTAAATATCAGTGTGATGGGATAATCATTATTCATGGTATTGGACTTAGCTCATCATATCAGTCGGGAAGGGAAGGTGATAATAGAAAAGTGATGGGAGATGCAAGTGCATGAATAGGGTGAAGAGTGCCTACACTTATGGGATGGGGAGGTGTGAATAGTGGGGATAGATGGAAAATTAATAGATTACATCACTAAATAAATATAGATGTAGAGGGGGGGTGATGCAAGTGGCAGGGATGGATGGAGAATTAATGGCTTACATCACTAAAGAAATATGGATGTGGAGGGTGGCTAGGTGAAGTTTAAAGCATCCAAAGAGATAGTGGATCCAACTTATTTACCTTGGTACCTGAAAAATAGGTTTTCATAAAAGTTATACCAATAGTGCTACAAAGTTGTTTTCACTGATGGACAAAAATATTTTTGTTTACTTGTTCTCATTTTTTGATTTTTTTGATTTCTTATGTTTTTTTTGGACTTTCTACTTTTTTCTGATTTTTTGGATTTTTGTGTTTTTTGAAAGTTGGGATTCTCTGAAGTCTAGACATAGAATTTCTTTGGATGAATGATGTTCATGAATTCAACATCATCTAATAGTTCTCCTTAAAGCATAATGAACTCATATGCTCCAGAGCCATATTTGGTGGTGATGATGTATGGTCCCAACCAATTAGGCTCAAACTTGTCCTTCTTTTCACAATCCTAAAGATTCTTTTGATTTTCTATAAGAACACGATCACCAGTGTCAAATTATTAGGTTCTGACTTTCTTTTTGTAGCTAAGGTGAAGATGATTTTGATAAACCCATAGATGATTCAAATCTTTGAGACACAGTTCATCTATTAATTCAAGCTCTTGAAGTCTAGCCACTCTATATTCTTCATCGGGAATAATGTTTTGCAGGCACACCCATAGTGAGGGGAGCTCAATCTCAAGGGGAAAGACTATTTTAGAGCCAAAGATGAGGGAATATGGTGTGGCTCCTATGGGTGTGTGAATTCTTGTATGGTAGGCCCAAAGGATGGGATGGAGTTGGAAGTTCCAAGCATGGCCAACTTTATTGATTGTTGTTTTAAGGATTTTGATAAGGGTTTTATTCGAAGCCTCAACTTGACCATTGCCTTGTGGGTAGTATGGGGTGGAGAAGTTGTGTTGAATGTTAAACTTTTGGCATAATCCTCTTACATACAAATTTTTGAAAGGTTCATTATTATCTATGATGATAAATTTTGGGATACCATAATGACATATTAGATTATTCAAGGTAAACTATGTGATTTTTTCTAGTGGTATGGTTGAGTGATATGGCTTCCACCCACTTGGTGAAATATTTAATGGTGATTATGATAAAATTGTGGCCATTGGAGGAGGTGGGATGGATTCTTTTGATGAGACTGAGCCCCCATTCTGAGATTGGCCAAGGTGTCACAAGCGGCTACAATTCTTGTGACGACGCGTGGATTTTATCACCATGCTTCTCACAAGATAGACATTTGTTTACATAGTGATATGCATCTTGTTCCATTGTAGGGAAATAATAACCCAAGTGGAGAAACTTTTGAGCTAGACTGAGACCACTTGAGTGTACCCCATAGATACCTTTGTGTACTTCTTATAGTGCTCGTTCAACCTCCTTTTCTAGACACTGCAAGAGGGTTCCATCAAAATTCCTGCAAAATAGGGTGTCTCTGAGAATAGTGTATCAAGAAGATCGATGAATGAGAATTTGTTGTTGGGTTTTAGTAAGATGGGGTAGGATGATGTTGTTGTTAAGGTAAGCATAAGTACCTTGATACCAAGGGGAATCAAGACCAACAAGGGCACATGCCCTTTTAGACTCGGGCACATCATATGCTAGAACTAGAAGATGTTCAACCAAGAATTCACATCGAGGACTATTATCAAGCATCTATAGAAGGGAACCAATAGTAGCCATAACATCAACAACTCTATTGTTTGGTTGGGGAATCTACTTGAACTAAATAAAAGAGAAATTATGTTTGAATTATTTCATCGTGAGATGATAGGGGAGAAACTTGTCATATTTTTTTTGATATTCATCAATTACCTATTTTATAACCAGTTGTAAATCACCATACACATAAAGATTGGTGATTTTCTGTTGAATAGCTAGGTGAAGATCGGCGATGAGAGCTTCATACTCTGTAATGTTGTTTTTACATAAAAAGGCTATCTTGTATGATTTAGGTATGCAATCACCTTAAGGGGTTCCCAAAATAATTCCTACCCCCTATCCATAATATGTGCAATAGCCATCAAAGTAGACTTGCCACTTAGTAGACCGTGTGATTGTCATGATGGCATCATCTGGGAACTTTGTGATCAAGGGGTATTCTTGTAGAGGGAAATTAGCCAGTTGATCGATGATGACTTGTCCTTTTATAGCTTTTTGATGTACATACTTAATGTAAAATTCACTTAGCAACATGACCCATTTAGTAGTACATCCTGTAAGAGTGGCTTTTGAAAGTAGGTACTTAAGAGGATTGATATTTGGAATGAGATTAGTCTTGTTGTTTCGAAGTTCTATAAACCACTGCAAGGAATACTCATTCAATAGGAGTGTACTCAAATTCCTTCTGACACAAACAACCCCTTGAAAATTTAGAGTCTTTTTGCAGAAGATGAGCTAATGGATGACACTTGTTTGCAAGTTGATTGATGAATTTGCAGATCATAGACTGAAGCTTTCATTGGAGGCAGCAAAGCTGCTTGAGAGTCTTCAGTGGTGGCATGTCCTTGATAGCTTTCACCTTAGTTGGATCCATTTTAATTCCTCTTTTTGATATAATAAAACCTAGGAGTTTTGCAAAATTAACCCCAAAGACACATTTCTTAGGATTAAGCCTCAACGTATACTTTTCTAACCATTCAAAGGTCTTTGTCAGGATAATGATGTGCCCTTCTCATGTCTTTTATTTTCCTATGAGGTCATCCACATAGTCTCCCATTATATCATGGAGAAAATCATGAAAGATTATGGTCACAGCTCTTTGATAAGTGACTCTTACATTCTTCAATCCAAAGGGAATGACTTGATAGCAACAGCTTCCCCATGGAGTAGTAAAAGCCATTTTATGTTGATGTTCAACAGTAATTTTGATCTAATTATATCCCAAGAAACCATCCATTAAGGATAGCATCTCATGTCCCATAGTCAGGTCCACTATGATGTCAATGTTAGGTAAGGGGAAATCATCCTTATGGTAGGTTTTGTTGAAATCTGTGAACTTAGTGCAGATGCATATGCCCCCAATAGGTTTTTGACTAGGTACTATGTTTCAGACCCATTTTGGATAGTCAATAGGTCAAATGAATACTGTTGGCATTATGTGAACTGGTATGAGGACATAATGACATTGTGTGTTGTCATTCATGTCAATATGATGAAGAGAAGAGAACGAAGAGAACCGGTACAACACTGTGAACCGACATTTGTGCCAAAGTGAAACAGTGTGTTTGTTCAAGGTGAACTGGTATATGGTTATGGGAACCAGCACACTAGAAGCTTTGTATGACTACTGGTTGGTAGTCTCAACTTCAGGGTTTCTAGTTGGAGTGCTTCAAGCCTGTGTGGCTCAACCGGTGACTTTGTATGATGACTTAGTGATGGTATGGGGTTTGGGATAGACTAGCCTAGTCTATGCTCTTGGATCCTTTCCTTGGATCTCCTGGTGTTCTCCTCACACCCTAGGGTCTCTAGGAATTCCTTTTCTTGAGGAATCCCCTGACCTTTCCCAATCCACCCACCAATGAGTTGCTATGCTGCTCCTAAGGTCTCACCTACTCATGAGACTCAAAATCCCTTACTATGGCTAATAAGGGCTAATCTTGTTCCACACCTTCCAAGGTCTTAACAAGGTTGTTTTAGGTCTATTTTAAGGTTTTTCCACCCATTTATGATCCCCCAAGAGGTTTCAAGATTCTAACCCCTTACCGATTTCACAAATTTGGGTTTTTGCCTTCAAAAAGGGCTACACGGATTAGGACCAATTAGGCCTCCTAACCGGTCTTCTAGGGCTCCCTCTCACAAACAATGCACAAACAACCCTAACTCCCAAAATGGACTACCATTCAATTGGCAAGAGCTCAAGGATTTTCTAGATTTTGGGCCTCCAAGTGGTCGTACAGTGCCTAGGGTGAATTTTGGGGTTTTACAGGGGTTTTATGAGGGTTTTGTAGTCTGCCTGGGTCATAGTGAAGGTTTTGTGTGTTAGCCACCTTGTTTGGATTGGTGGAGGCTCCTCCTTCACAAAAATTCTACTTCAAACACTCCTCTACACTTCCTCCAAAGGATGCACTCTCCACTATTCAACATTTCTCTCGGGGACCTCTGCAATCTGACCTCTCCTAACCGAGCACTGTCCAGTCACGCCTAGGAGTAGGTCTTTTCTTGGCCTTCCTACATTTTGAAGGGCCCTGATTGCTTAGGAATAATGTACAGGGTCTTCACATCCATTCCCCATGGTTTCATGGTGGCTCCACAAAGGGGAATGGAGTTAAGACTTCATTTACACAATCTGGTCCAAAAATGGACAGTAAGAAAACAATTTACAGACTATTTACACACACACTCAATCTGCAAGTAAGAACCTAAAATAATTACTTGAAATGAAAGTATTTACACCATGAATTAAAAACCACATAGTTTTGGATGTATCTGAATCCATTAACTTGATTGCTTCCTTCATACAAACTGACTGGTAATAGTTTTACAGTCTCAGTCTGATGTTTTTGCTAGGGCCGTACAACGTCTGACATCCAACCCTTTCATTTAGGGTTTGCAAGTACTTATACTACCTATACCTTGGTCTGTGTTCCCAAACTAGGTTTTTCCATGCTAACCTAAATAATTTGACATTATGGTGGAAAAGTTGCTTGACAACTTTTAAAAGTTGTCATGCAACTTTTGAGCAACTTTCCTAATGTTGCTTTTTATGACTCCTAGACCCACAATGGGCCAACCTAAGGACACCACCATGTTATAAATCACCCCTAAACACTTCAAGGACACACATACCCTCCATTTTCAAGAAAATCATAATCTTGACTCATGACCCCTAAGATCTCCACTAGGACCCTAACTAGGACCTAGTCTAGCACACATGAGCTCAGAGCTCTTATTAATGTACAATGGCTTCATAAGAAGCATATCACCAACAAGAAAAATAAAGAGAAAGAGTCTAGAAGGGTGCTCCTTCACCATACTCCCCCTATGCACACAATTAAGAAAAAGAAGAGATGAGAGTCGGGTCTATTCCAAGTGCCTTGAACCTACTCTCCTCCACCCATGTAGCTTCAGATACTGGTTGATCTGCCCATTTCACTAAGTGCTCCATGTAGACCTGATGTCTAGTTGACTTCTTCACTCTTGATTCCAAGATCTCCTCTGCTTTAGGCTTCTTCACCTGTAGTAAGACATTCACATCAAGGTCTTGCAGTGCCTTGGCTTGGTTCTCAGTCTGCCCTTCTATCTCACCCTTATACATGATTAGGTCAGCTACATTAAAGACTGGTGATATAGCTAAATCTGAAGGTAGGTCAACTTTGTAGGCATTCTTACCATATTGCGACAGGATTCTACAAGGTTCTACCCTTCTCATCTGCAGTTTGGTAGGCTTACCTCCTTGCATCATAGCTTTGTTCAAATGGACCATCACATAGTCACCCACCTTAAACTAAACTTCTCTCCTTTTCTCATCCACTTTGGCTTTTAGTTTTTGAGTGGATTCAAGGATGGCCTTCTTAACCTACCCTTGAACTTCCTTGATGGTTTGAGTGAAGTCTTCTGCTTGCCCACTCTTCATTTCCAAACTACCAAGGTCTCTCAACTCACATACTCCTCTTGGATGTCTACCATGGACAACCTCAAAAGGACTTCTACCAGTGGTTCTATTCACACTATCATTATATGCATACTCTGCTTGAGAAATGATTAGGTCCCATGTTTGGCCATACTCCTTAGTTAAGCACCTCAACAAGTTACCTAGCACCCTGTTGATGACCTCAGTCTGACCATCTGTTTGTGGATGGTAAGTTGAGCTAAATGACAAGTTAGTTCCTAGTCTCCTCCATAATGATTGCCAAAAATGACCCATGAAGTTGTTGTCCCTTTCTGAAACAATGCTTAAAGGGAGTCCATGAATCCTAACAATCTCTTTGAAGAAGAGATGTGCAGCATAGCTTGCATCATGTGTAGTCTTACATTGGATAAAATGACTCATTTTGGAAAATCTATCTACTACCACATAGATGTTGTCCATACCTATTTTTGTCTTGGGAAGTCCTACTACAAAGTCCATTCTTAATCCCAAGGTCTGTTAGGAACTGCTAATGGTTGATATAAACCAGCATTGCTTGATCCACCTTTGGCTCTTTGGCATAAACCACACTGTTCTACATATCTTTTCACATCCCTTGGCAACTTTGGCCAATAGTAGTACCTCTGTACTAAATCTAGGGTCTTATTAATCCCAAAGTGTCCACTCAAACTGCCATTATGCTTCTCTTGGATGAGGTTCTCCCTCATGGATCCTCTAGGTACACACAACTGGTTACCCTTGAACAAGAGACAATTTTGGAGAGTGTAATTTGCATACTCACCATGGAAATGGTTCTCAAACTCTTTGCAAACATTGTAAGCTATTGAAAAGTCTTCATCTCCTTCATAGAGGTCTTTGAAACCTTCTATGCCTATGCTTTGCAACTGTAATTCTTGAACTCTCAACAACTTCCTGCTTAATGCATCTGCCACCCTATTAAGCAACCCCTTCTTATGTTTGATGGTGAAAGTGAAGGATTGGAGGTATTCCATCCATTTCAGATGCCTATTACTTAGCTTCTCTTGAGTGTTTATGTAACTCAAGGCCTGATTGTCTGTGAATACTACAAATTCTTTTGGAAGTATCTAATGCCTCCATTTTTAAGAGACTGCACTAATGCATATAACTCTAGGTCATAAGCTGAGTACTTCTTTGCTTCATTAAGCTTCTCACTAAAAAATGCTATAGGTCTTCCCTCTTGAACCAACACACCACCTACTGCAACTCCACTTGCATCACACTCCAAGGTGAATAGCTTATCAAACGTAGGTAGGAGAAGGATAGGTTTTGTGGCTACTTCCTGTTTCAATAATTGAAATGCTTTGTTTGCCTACTCAGCCCATTTAAACTTAGTTTTCAGAACTCCTTTAATGGTGTCAAGGACTGGTGCTCATATAACACTGAAATTCCTCACAAATTTCCTATAGAATTGAGCTAATCCATGGAAACTTCTAACTTCAGTCCCTGTTTTAGGTGCAGGCCAATTCAAAATTGCCTCCACTTTGCTTGGATCCATCTTCAAGGTTCCTTTCGACACCACAAATCCTAAGTAAACCAACTCTTGCTTCAATAAGTCACACTTCTCAAGGTTGATGGATAATTTCTCCTCATGCAACCTTTCTAAAACTAACCTCAAATGCTCAAGGTGCTCTTCCTTGGTTCTGCTATAGATGAGAATGTCATCTAGGTACACCACCACAAATCTTTCTATGAAGTCTTTCAACACCTCATTCATCAACCTCATGAAGGTGCTTGGAGTATTAGTAAGCCCAAATGACATCACAAGCCATTCATACAATCCATGTATGGTTTTAAAAGCAGTCTTCCACTCATCTCCCTCCTTAATTCTTATCTAGTGATAACCACTTTTAAGGTCTAGCTTGGTAAAATACATAGCCCCTCCTAAATAGTCCATTAGATCCTCTATCATAGGAATAGGAAACCTATACCTTATGGTAATCCTATTGATTTCTCTTGAGTTAGTGCATAGTCTCCACTTACCTCCTTTTTTTGATGCTAGCACTACCAGGACTGCACATGGGCTGATGCTCTTCCTAATCAGTCCTTGTTCCAATAACTCCTGCACTTGCCTTGCTACTTCCTTATTCTGATCAGATGTGAGCTTATATGTAGCCTTGTTAGGTAAGGATGCACTAGGAACAAAGTCTATTTGATGACTTATAGACCTTCTTGGTGGGAGTGTTGCAGGTGCTCCATCACACACTATGTCCTTATACTCTTGCAACATTTGCTTTACCTCCTTGGGTACTTCTACCTGCAACTTGTCTTCTTTCTCACTTGACTTCACAAAGATGGCACACTTCACTATCTCCTCCTCATGTAGCAAATTTAGGAACTCTTTACCAGTAGCCATTAAAACACTAGGTGTTTTTGAAGTGCCCTCTTCATCCTCTGTCAAAGACTGAATCTTGAAGGTCTTGTTGTCCTTCTTAAAGGATATGGAGTTCTCCTCTCCATCATAGATCACCTTCCTATCAAATTGCCAAGGTCTTCCTAGCAATAAATGACATGCATCCATAGGTAACACATCACAAAGGATCTTGTCCTTATATCCTCCAATAGAAAACTCTACCCAAGTCTTCTCATTGACTAGCACACTCTGTCCTTTGTTCAACCAAGTCACTTTGTAAGGACTGGTGTGGGGTATTCTTGTGAGTTTCAACTTCCTAACTGCCTCTTCTGAGATGATGTTGTCAGTTGAACCTGTATCAACTATCACTGTGCACACTTTACCAAGAATCTTGCATCTCACCCTAAACAATGCTCTCCTATGTTTGGGTTCCTCCTTAACCGGCTATTTGATCAAAATCCTATTGAACATCAGATTCTCACCAACTTCTGATTCAATCTAGTCCACCTCCGGTGTCTTGCTGCTTGAAGAGTCTTCTTGTGCATAAGCAACCCTCTTTCCATTGTTTGATGTGGTAGGCTTGTCAGGGCATCTATATGTCAGGTGTCCCAATTGTCCATAATTGTAACACTTAATTGTTACAAAATAGGACTTACCTCTGCCGATACCTCTACCCCTATTTGGACCACCTTGTGCACCTCTTCCTTTGGGATGTCCACCTATAAGATTGGTTTCACTAACATGCTCAGTCAACTTGGCTTCACCTTGGTTCCTTGGCTCATTTGTCTCTCTTTGGTAACCACTTTGGTGATTCACTTGGTCTCTACCTCTGCCTCTACCCCTATTATGGGAGTCTCCTTTCCTTTTGTTCCTCTCTTCTACCTTGACAGAAAGCTGATGACATTTCTAAACAGTAGTAGGAGTCCATAGGCTTATCTCCTCTTGTATGTTCCACTTTAGGCTACTTAGATACCTAGCAACCTTAATTGATTCATCTTCTTGAACCTTTGACCTAAGACAAAGTTTTTGGAACTCTTCGATGTAGGAGTTTACATCAAGATCTTTCTACTTCAATCCTTCTCTCTTCTTATGAAGTTGGACTTCATAATCCTCTGGTAAGTAGTTTTCCTTAGTCTTACTCACCATAGCTTTCCAATTTGAAATTGGTAGCTTTCCCATGGTAACCCTTTCTTCTTGCAGGTACTTCCACCATGTCAACGTTGCTCCCCTTAATCTTGATTTGGCAACTTTAACCTTTTGAGCCTCTATCACTCCTTCACACTCAAAGTGGTTTTCCATGCCCTCAATCCATTCAATAACAGTGTCTATGTCCATTCTTCCATTGAAATGTGGCAATCCTTCAAAAGCTTTGGTGTTCAAAGCCTTGATAGCCTTCACAAAAGGTTCTTCATTGAACAAGGGATTCGGTTCAAAAATTATGTCATCTATGTCTACAGTTCTCTTGCCTTTACCCTTGGTGTCTTCATCCCAAGGTTCATGTGTTCTCTGATCCACCACTTCCTGCAGTTTATCCCTTATCTCACTCATGGCTACTTCAAGGAGTCCATTATTCTACTTTTGCTCTTCTACTTCTCTAGCCAGCTCTACATTAGTAACCATTCTGCTCTCCCGTACTGATTCACCAGTATATAGAGACATACACAGTCCAAAAAGTCTTTAACTTGCTCTGATACCAATCTGATGGTATGGGGTTTGGGATAGACTAGCCTAGTCTATGCTCTTGGATCCTTTCCTTGGATCTCCTGGTGTTCTCCTCACACCCTAGGGTCTCTAGGACTTCCTTTGCTTGAGGAATCCCTTGACCTTTCCCAATCCACCCACCAATGAGTTGCTATGCTGCTCCTAAAGTCTCACCTACTCATGAGACTCAAAATCCCTTACTATGGCTAATAAGGGCTAATCTTGTTCCACACCTTCCAAGGTCTTAGCAAGGTTGTTTCAAGTCTATTTTAATGTTTCTCCACCCATTTATGAGCCCCCAAAAGGTTTCAAGATTCTATCCCCTTACCAATTTCACAAATTTGGGTTTTTGCCTTCAAAAAGGGCTACAAGGATTAGGACCAATTAGGCCTCCTAACCAGTCTTCTAGGGCTCCCTCTCACAAACAATGCACAAAAAACCCTAACTCCCAAAACGGATTGCCATTGAATTCGCAAGGGCTCAAGGATTTTCTATTTTTTGGGCCTCCAAGTGGTCATACAGTGCCTAGGGTGAATTTTGGGGTTTTACAAGGGATTTATGAGGGTTTTGTAGTCTGCTTGGGTCACAGTGAAGGTTTTGTGTGTTAGCCACCTTGTTTGGATTGGTGGAGGCTCCTCCTTCACAAGAATGTTGCTTCAAACACTCCTCTGCACTTCCTCCAAACGATGCACTCTCCACTATTCAACCTTTCTCTCCAAGACCTCTGCAATCTAACCTCTCCTAACAAGGCACTGCCTAGTCTCGCCTAGGAGTAGGTCTTTTCTGGGCCTTCTTGCATTTTGAAGGGCCCTGCTTGCTTGGAACTAATGTACAGGGTCTTCACATCCATTCCCCATGGTTTCATGGTGGTTCCACAATGGGGAATGGAGTTAAGACTTCATTTACACAATCCTGTCTAAAATTGGACAGTAAGAAGACAATTTACAGACTATTTACACACACACTCAATCTACAAGTAAGAACCAAAAATAATTGCTTCAAATGAAAGTATTTACACCATGAATGACAAACCACATAGTTTTGGATGTATCTCAATCCATTAACTTGCTTTCTTTGTTCATACAAACTAACTGGTAACAGTTTTATAGTCTCAGTCTGATGTTTTAGCTAGGGTCGTACAACGTCTGACATCCAACCCTTTCATTTAGGGTTTGTAGGTACTTATACTTCCTATACCTTGGTTTGTGTGCCTGAACTAGGGTTTTCCATGCTAACCTAAAGAATTTGACATTATGGTGGAAAAGTTGCTTGACAACTTTTAAAAGTTGTCTTACAACTTTTGAGCAACTTTCCTAATGTTGCTTTTTATGACTCCTAGACCCACAATGGGCCAACCTAAGGACACCACCATGTTATAAATCACCCCTAAACACTTCAAGGACACACATACCCTCCATTTTCAAGAAAATCATAATCTTGACTCATGACCCATAAGATCTCCACTAGGACCATAACTAGGACCTTGTCTAGCACACATGAGCTCATAGCTCTTATTCATGTACAATGGCTTCATAAGAAGCATATCACCAACAAAAAAAAGAAACAGAAAGAATCTGGAAGGGTGCTCCTACACCATACTCCCCCCTCTATACACAATTAAGAAAAATAAGAAGAGATGAGAGCCGGGTCTATTCCAAGTGCCTTGAACCTACTCTCCTCCACCCATGTAGCCTTAGATATTGGTTGATCTCCCCATTTCACTAAGTGCTCCATGTAGACCTGATGTCTAGTTGACTTCTTCACTCTTGATTCCAAGATCTCCTCTTCTTTAGGCTTCTTCACCTGTAGTAAGACATTCACATCAAGGTCTTGCAGTACCTTGGCTTGGTTCTCAGTCTGCCCTTCTATCTTACCCTTATACATAATCAGGTCAGCTACATTACAGACTGGTGATATAGCTAAATCTAAAGGTAGGTCAACTTTGTAGGCATTCTTACTATATTGTAACAGGATTCTACAAGGTCCTACCCTTCTCATCTGCAGTTTTGTAGGCTTACCTCCTTGCATCCTAGCTTTGCTCAAATGGACCATCACATAGTCACCCACCTTAAACTGAAATTCTCTCCTTTTCTCATCCAATTTGGCTTTCATTTTTTGAGTGTATTCAAGGATGGCCTTCTTAACCTACCCTTGAACTTCCTTGATGGTTTGAGTGAAGTTTTCTGCTTGCCCACTCTTCATTTCCAAACTACCAAGGTCTCTCAGCTCACATACTCCTCTTGGATGTCTACCATAGACAACCTCAAAAGGACTTCTACCAGTGGTTCTATTCACACTGTCATTATATGCATACTCTGCTTGAGAAATGATTAGGTCCCATGTTTGGCCAAACTCCTTAGTTAAGCACCTCAACAAGTTACCTAACACCCTGTTGATGACCTCAGTCTGACCATCTGTTTGTGGATTGTAAGCTGAGCTAAATGACAAGTTAGTTCCTAGTCTCCTCCATAATGTTTGCCAAAAATGACCCATGAAGTTGTTGTCCCTATCTGAAACAATGCTTAAAGGGAGTCCATGAATCCTAACAATCTCTTTGAAGAAGAGATGTGCAACATAGCTTATATCATGTGTAGTCTTACATGGGATAAAATGACTCATTTTGGAAAATCTATCTACTACCACATAGATGTTGTCCACAACTATTTTTGTCTTGCGAAGTCCTACTACAAAGTCCATGCTTAATCCCAATGTCTGTTAGGAACTGCTAATGGTTGATATAAACTGGCATTGCTTGATCCACCTTTGGTTCTTTGGCATACACCACACTGTTCTACATATCTTTTCACATCCCTTGGAAACTTTGGAAAATAGTAGTACCTCTGTACTAAATCTAGGGTCTTATTAATCCCAAAGTGTCCACTCAAACTACCATTATACTTCTCTTGGATGAGGTTCTCCCTCATGGATCCTCTAGGTACACACAACTAGTTAGCCTTGAACAAGAGACCATTTTGGAGAGTGTAATCTGCATACTCACCATGGAAATGGTTCTCAAACTCTTTGCAAACATTGTAAGCTATTGAAAATTCTTCATCTCCTTCATAGAGGTCTTTGAAACCTTCTATGCCTATGCTTTGCAACTGTAATTCTTGAACTCTCAACAACTTCCTGCTCAATGCATCTGCCACCCTGTTAAGCTACCCCTTCTTATGGTTGATGGTGAAAGTGAAAGATTGGAGGTATTCCATCCATTTCAGATGCCTATTACTTAGCTTCTCTTGAGTGTTTATGTAACTCAATGCCTGATTGTCTGTGAATACTACAAATTCTTTTGGAAGTAGGTAATGCCTCTATTTTTTAAGAGATTGCACTAATGCATATAACTCTAGGTCATAAGCTGAGTACTTCTTCTTTGCTTCATTAAGCTTCTCACTGAAAAATGCTACAAGTCTTCCCTCTTGACTCAACACACCACCTACTACAACTCCACTTGCATCACACTCCAAGGTGAATAGCTTATCAAATGTAGGGAGGAGAAGGATAGGTTTTGTGGCTACTTCCCGTTTCAATAATTGAAATGCTTTGTCTGCCTACTCAATCCATTTAAACTTAGTTTTCAGACCTCCCTTAATGGTGTCAAGGACTGGTACAAATATACCACTGAAATTCCTCACAAATTTCCTATAGAATTGAGCTAATCCATGGAAACTTCTAACTTCAATCCCTGTTTTAGGTGCAGGCCAATTCAAAATTGCCTCAACTTTGCTTGGATCCATCTTCAAGGTTCCTTTGGACACCACAAATCCTAAGTAAACCAACTCTTGCTTCAATAAGTCACATTTCTGAAGGTTGATGGATAGTTTCTCCTCATGCAACATTTCTAAAACTAACCTCAAATGCTCAAGGTGCTCTTCCTTGGTTCTGCTATAGATGAGAATGTCATCTAGGTACACCACCACAAATCTGCCTGTGAAGTCTTTCAACACCTCATTCATCAACCTCATGAAGGTTCTTGGAGCATTAGTAAGCCCAAATGGCATCACAAGCCATTCATACAATCCATCTGTGGTTTTAAAAGCAGTCTTCCACTCATCTCCCTCCTTAATTCTTATCTAGTGATAACCACTTTTAAGGTCTAGCTTGGTAAAATACATAGACCCTCCTAAACAGTCCATTAGATCCTCTATCATAGGAATAGGAAACCTATACCTTATGGTAATCCTATTGATTGCTCTTGAGTTAGTGCATAGTCTCCACTTACATCCTTTTTTTTTATGCTAGCACTATCGGGACTGCACATCGGCTGATGCTCTTCTTAATCAGTCCTTGTTCCAATAAATCTTGTACTTGCCTTGCTACTTCCATATTCTGATCAGGTGTGAGCTTATATGCAGCCTTGTTAGGTAAGGATGCACTAGGAACAAAGTCTATTTTATGACTTATAGACCTTCTTGGTGGGAGTGTTGTAGGTGCTCCATCACTCACTATGTCCTTATACTCTTGCAACATTTGCTTTACCTCCTTGGGTACTTCTACCTGCAACTTGTCTTCTTTCTCACTTGGCTTCACAAAGATGGCACACTTCACTATCTCCTCCTCATGTAGCAAATTTAGGAACTCTTTACCAGTAGCCATTAAAACACTAGGTGTTTTTGAAGTGCCCTCTTCATCCTCTATCAAAGACTGAATCTTGAAAGTCTTGTTGTCCTTCTTAAATGATATGGAGTTCTCCTCTCCATCATAGATCACCTTCCTATCAAATTGCCAAGGTCTTCCTAGCAATAAATGACATGCATCCATAGGCAACACATCACAAAGGATTTTGTCCTTATATCCTCCAATAGAAAACTCTACCCAAGTCTTCTCATTGACTAGCACACTCTGTCCTTTGTTCAACCAAGTCACTTTGTAAGGACTAGTGTGGGGTATTCTTGTGAGTTTCAACTTCCTAACTGCCTCTTCTGAGATGATGTTGTCAGTTGAGCCTGTATCAACTATCACTTTGCACACTTTATCAAGAATCTTGCATCCCACCCTAAACAATTCTCTCCTATGTTTGGGTTCCTCCTTAACTGACTATCTGATCAAAATCCTATTGAATATCAGATTCTCACCAACTTCTGATTCAATCTGGTCCACCTCCGGTATCTTGCTGCTTGAAGAGTCTTCTTGTGCATAAACAACCCTCTTTCCACTGTTTGATGTGGTAGGCTTGTCAGGGTATCTATATGTCGAGTGTCCCAATTGTCCATAATTGTAACACTTCATTGTTGCAAAATAGGAGTTACCTCTGCCCGTACCTCTACCCCTATTTGGACCACCTTGTGCACCTCTTCCTCTAGGATGTCCACCTCTGAGATTGGTTTCACTACAATGCTCAGTCAACTTGGCTTCTCCTTGGTTCCTTGGATCATTTGTCTTGCTTTGGTAACCACCTCGGTGATTCACTTGGTCTCTACCTCTGCCTCTACCCCTGTTATGGGAGTCTCCTTTCCTTTTGTTCCTCTCTTCTACCTTGACAGAAAGCTGATGACATTTCTAAACAGTAGTACGACTCCATAGGCTTATCTCCTCTAGTATGTTCCACTTTAGGCTGCTTAGATACCTAGCAACCTTAATTGATTCATCTTCTTGAACCTTTGACCTAAGACAAAGTTTTTGGAACTCTTTGTTGTAGGAGGTTACATCAAGATCTTTCTACTTCAATCCTTGTCTCTTCTTATGAAGTTGGACTTCATAATCCTCTGGTAAGCAGTTTTCCTTAATCTTACTCACCATAGCTTTCCAATTTGCAATTGGTAGCTTTCCCATGCTAACCCTTTCTTCTTGCAGGTACTTCCACCATGTCAAAGTTGCTCCCCTTAATCTTGATTTAGCAACTTTAACCTTCTGAGCCTCTGTCACTCCTTCACACTCAAAGTGGTTTTCCATGCCCTCAATCCATTCAATAACAGTGTCTATGTCCATTCTTCCACTGAAATGTGGCAATCCTTCAAAAGCTTTGGTGTTCAAAGCCTTGATAGCCTTCACAAAAGGTTCTTCATTGAACAAGGGATCCAGTTCAGGAATTATGTCATCTATTTCTATAGTTCTCTTGGATTTACCCTTGGTGTCTTCATCCCAAGGTTCATGGTTTCTCTGATCCACCACTTCCTGCAGTTTATCCCTTAACTCACTCATGGTTGCTTCAAGGAGTCTATTCTTCTCCTTTTGCTCATCTACTTCTCTAACCAGCTCTGCATTAGTAGCCATTCTGCTCTTCCCCCCTAATTCACTAGTATATAGAGACATACACAGTCCAAAAAGTCTTTAACTTGCTCTGATACCAATCTGATGGTATGGGGTTTGGGATAGACTAGCCTAGTCTATGCTCTTGGATCCTTTCCTTGGATCTCCTGGTGTTATCCTCACACCCTAGGGTCTCTAGGACTTCCTTTGCTTGAGGAATCCCCTGACCTTTCCCAATCCACCCACCAATGAGTTGCTATGCTGCTCCTAAAGTCTCACCTACTCATGAGACTCAAAATCCCTTACTATGGCTAATAAGGGCTAATCTTTTTCCACACCTTCCAAGGTCTTAGCAAGGTTGTTTCAAGTCTATTTTAAGGTTTTTCCACCCATTTATGAGCCCCCAAGAGGTTTCAAGATTCTAACCCCTTACCGATTTCACAAATTTGGGTTTTTGCCTTCAAAAAGGGCTACAAGGATTAGGATCAATTAGGCCTCCTAACCAGTCTTCTAGGGCTCCCTCTCACAAACAATGCACAAACAAACCTAACTCCCAAAATGGACTACATTCAATTGGCAAGGGCTCAAGGATTTTCTAGATTTTGGGCCTCCAAGTGGGTGTACAGTGCCGAGGGTGAATTTTAGGGTTTTACAAGGGTTTTATGAGGGTTTTGTAGTCTGTCTGGGTCACAGTGAAGGTTTTGTGTGTTAGCCACCTTGTTTGGATTGGTGGAGGCTCCTCCTTCATAAAAATTCTTCTTCAAACACTCCTCTGCACTTCCTCCAAAGGATGCACTCTCCACTATTCAACCTTGCTCTCCAAGACCTCTACAATCTGACCTCTCCTAACAGGGCACTGTCTAGTCTTGCCTAGGAGTAGGTCTTTTCTTGGCCTTCCTGCATTTTGATGGCCCTTCTTTCTTGTGGCTAATTTACAGGGTCTTCACATCCATTCCCCATGGTTTCATGGTGGTTCCACAATGGGGAATGGAGTTAAGACTTCATTTACACAATCCTATCCAAAACTGGACAGTATGAAGACAATTTACAGACTATTTACACACACACTCAATCTGCAAGTAAGAACCTAAAATAATTGCTTGAAATGAAATTATTTACACCATGAATGAAAAACCACATAGTTTTGGATGTATCTCAATCCATTAACTTGCTTGCTTCCTTCATACAAACTGACTGGTAACAGTTTTATAGTCTCAGTCTAATGTTTTTGCTAGGGTTGTACAACGTCTGACATCCAACCCTTTCATTTAGGGTTGGAGGTACTTATACTATCTATACCTCGGTCTATGTGCTCCAACTAGGGTTTTCCACACTAACCTAAAGAATTTGACATTATGGTGGAAAAGTTGCTTGACAACTTTTAAAAGTTGTCATGCAACTTTTGAGCAACTTTCCTAATGTTGCTTTTTATGACTCGTAGACCCACAATGGGCCAACCTAAGGACACCACCATGTTAGAAAGGACCCCTAAACACTTCAAGGACACACATACCCTCCATTTTTAAGAAAATCATAATCTTGACTAATGACCCCTAAGATCTCCACTAGGACCCTAACTAGGACCTAGTCTAGCACACATGAGCTCATAGCTCTTATTCATGTACAATGGATTCATAAGAAACATATCACCAACAAGAAAAAGAAAGAGAAAGAGTCTGGAAGGGTTCTCCTACACCAGTTAGCATGGTAATGAAGAACAGATCTTTGTGCCATGTAAGCCTTGTGTGTGTGAAGGATCTTGCATGAAGGAGATTGTTCCTATCTACCTCGAGAATTTGCCAAGTCTTTAAACGGTGATAACGTGTGATGGGTTATTAGCCACCAAGAAATCGGTGGAAAACAAAAAATGGAGAACGTCTTGAGATTGAATCAAGACTATTGCATTTAATATAGTGTGCTCAATGGTCAGGATTGAACCGTTTGAATTCCTTAACCTAACAGGTTTAGGGTTTAGGGTTTATGCTACCGACCTATCTATTTTCCTATAAGGTTGATGTTGTGTTTCCTTCTGAGCTTGTTGGAAAAAGTTGTGTGTGTGTATCCAAGAGAAGAGATACATTATTCTTGCCAGACCAGAGGAGAGAAGTGATACCTGCAGAGTGTAAGTGCAGAAGGTGAAGAGGAGCTTAAGCGAATCTGCATTGGCATTGATTTTTGTTACCAAATCATTGTAATACCTGTTGATCTCTAACCACCTCAACAGTTGGAAAATCCCTTAACAGGGTAGCTTTAACTGGCTTGCTGTAAATCCTTTAACAGGGTGACTCAAAACCATTGAGTTCTTGAAATCCTCTAACAAGGTAACCTTTAACAAGGTTTAACCCTTAACCGAGTATTCTAGCCATCCCTTAACCGGGTGATCCCTAACAGGATCGGTTCCTAATAGAACCTATTGTATCAGTCTTTAACCGGACAAGGCTCCTAATAGAGTGGACTTCTAAAGAGTTCAAAAACAAGCTTGTGGGCATTCATCCCCACCGTGGTTTTTCCCAGTTGGGTTTCCACATGAAAAATATGTGTGTCATATGTGATGTCTTCTTCATGTGATGCTATGTTGTTTTCTATCAAGCGGTGAATCTTGTTGATCTAGTTGTTTATATGTATATCTTTGATGGTAGATTACCCGTTCATGCATTAGGGTGAAATGGAAATGAAGTGTTAGATTGTATGAGAAGATAAGTGTCAACTGGTTTATGCTTGTCTCAGTTATTCTGGGTTTTTTTGGTTGTACTCTGATTAAGGATAGGTGTTACTATTTGTCTGTCAATGCACAGTGTCTGCTGATAAACCAGTTTAAGATTGTGTTTTTTCCTGTACTAATTCACCCCCCCCTCTCAGTACCAGTTGGGTACTATCTGTTCATCATTGAGTTATCAAATACAACATCTAACATTTTTTGCAGCTCTACTTTGACCAACAGAGCAATCCGAGGATGCATCTTTCTTAGTTTTTGCATTAAGATGTACTACCACTAAATGAGGATCCAAACCTAACATGTCACCATATGACCAGGCAAAGTTAACTTGTGTTTCTTTGAGAAAGTTAACAATGTTCTTTTTTTCTTGGTTAGTGAGAGACTTAGCAATGAACACATTCTTTGGATTTTATTTTCTTCCCATGTTGAATATCTTAGTTTCTTCTATCAATAATGAGGATGTATCATGTAATGGTAGACCCATGGTAGGCAAGTCAATTCCCTCATCCTCTAGTGCCTGATCCAGGTTTTCACTAGTGGATATGTCCTTTCCTTTTACTTTTTCTATGCTTAATGGTTCCCCGTTGAGGTGTTCGCCAGGGGACTTTTTAATTTTATTTTTATTTTTTGTGACTAAGGCAGTTGACTAAACTACCGAAGTATGTCTCCCCATTAAGTTGAATGCCATTTATTTTTTAGTGATCTTCAAGGTTATACATGTTTAAAAGTTCCAAGAGGGCATTATCATCAGCACAAATGTCAAGAGTCGATGGCCCTTGTTGGTCCCAATCAATAAGGTAAGGTTATATGAGTGAGAGGTCAGTTGGAGTGGAGGGAGTGATAGTGTATATGTAGGGATCATTAAAAAGGCCATAGAGGTATTCGAAAGGAACTTCATAGAATTCCTCTTCATCAAAGTCATCAACATCAGAAGGAGGATATGCAGGAATGCCAACGATGGTAACCATAGGTACTGGAGAGTAACCCAGGCCTTTATTGTTCTTGTATGAAGTAGGTGAAATGGGCACTTTCCTTCCTTATTATTTAGGTCCTAGCCCATGTCCTTTATAGCCCATCTTTTCCACTATAGAAGATGCTTTTGTATACATTTCCTTTGGGATGTCTGTAGGTGATTCATTCCTTTCTTTGCAGACCCAAGAGGTAACATCAGTCTCAAGATTTTCTTGAAGTGGGCCCCATTGTATGGTAGGTGAAGTGGAGAAAATTCTAAGCAGCTAATGGTTAGTGCACAAATCAAATAAAACATGAATAAAACATTCAAATGCACAAGAAAACCATTATACCTTAGCTTCTACTCTTCCTTTGATTGAGCTTGATGAAGTAGAGGTTCCCTATTGCTCCACTTGATTTACTCCTTTGATGGATGATATGTGGATTATTATCCACTAAACAACAAGAGGGATTGAATTCAAAAGGTGATTGTGGATGATATGGATTAGCTATGATAATATTTTGGCATTATGAGGGTGTGATTGAGGATTTTCATCCTCAAATGGACAACACGATAATATTCAAAAGGTGGATCAAGGGATGAAATGGACAACATAAGAATATGATGCAAGTGGATGATTTGTGAATGGAGGAAACTCCAATTCATACATTGGAAGACACCAAAATGGAGGGCCAAGATTGATTCAAAATGAAGGGATAGAATTGAAAGAAAGTGGGAAAGAGGATTGAGAGGACAAGGTGGGAGAACCAAGAGATATGCCATAAAGGAATTTATTGTCTCCACACCCCTCAAGGTACATGGGGAAGAGCCCCCAAGTACATTGGGAAGAGAAAAGGAATATAAAATTCCTTGGGGGAAGGAAGGAGGAATTACAAATTTCAAAATAGAAGATGGTGGGAAGACTAAATGAGAAAAGAAATTAAAAATTCCTTGGGGAGATAATGCATGGGGAGATTCAAATAATTTGAATTTACTTGAAAGGATCAAAGTGGGCAGCATTTAAGGTTGGAGAATGAGATGTGAAATCCATTTATGGCAAAGAGTTGACTCATCCCTAATCAATGTGATTAGGGATGTGAAAATGATTAATGGGATTGATTAGGTGGCTTAATGAGGGATAAGAGTGCAAGTGAGAAATTTGGGAGGATGTGACATGAGGAGAGAAAATGAGTGGTAGAATACAAAATTGAGAGATAATGATAAGTCTGATTAAGGTAGATTAATTATGCTAGATGATAGGATTAGAAAGGGTGATTTGTAGGAATCACATTATTAGCTTAGTTATTTGAAATTAATTAACTAATAGATATTTAGAAGAAATAATGATTGAGGTGACTTTAGAAGAATAGGGAAATAATTAATTTTGATAAATTAATTATGAAGGCTATTTTGATAAAATTAATTAAATTTGATTTAATTGTGTATACACCTAAAAATGGTCTGAAGATAGTTAATTAAATACGCAGTTATTTGATTAAATCCCCTTCCCAATTAATTAAATTCACAGGCAATTTAATTAATTTGTCTATTAATCTACTAGTAAATAAATCTACATGATTTATTTATATAGTTCATTTCATATCCCCTTTGATTAATTAATTCTAAATTAATTAATGTCCCCCCATATAAATCAATTCTTCTAATCCCTAATTAAGATTAACAAACTCAAGTTTGTTGAGATTAATTATCATTTTCCAATTATTTTAAATTTTAAATTCAAATGAGCACATGGCTCCTAACTTTTTACCACCTAACCTAACCATCCCCTAACCTAACCCATTCCATCTAATCCTGGGTCTAACTAACCCTATCATATCTTGCACATTCCAACCTCCTTATCCTAACCTCCCATGGTGTGGATATTCTCTCCTTGAGACACATGGCACTTTTTCCAAATGTCTCCTCCCTTGGACACTTGCCCTCTCATGAGAAAGGCTCCTTGACACTTGTCACCATAGAGATGACAAGTGTCCCTTCCTCCAACCTCTTCTCCAACTTCCTCAATCTTGGCCCTTGATATCTTCAGATCAGATCTAGACCATTGATTCCTGCCACCTCAACTTTGGCCTTGGAATTCCTATAAATATCCCCCATTTTGGAGAAATAAGGATCCCATCTCATATCAATTTAGGAATTGTTACTATATGTCTCGAGCTTTCAACCAACTAGCCTAGCACTACACTTGGATCGGAGTGAAGCTGGCCAAGAGCCCATCCCTTGCATTCATAGCTTTTAGCATCATTACTATAGGCAATTTTTCATTTCAATCATCAAGTAATTTATCTTTTGGATTAATCATAGCATGTTAATCTAGTTTCTTAAATCATGCATTTCATATCATCTCCATAGTCAATCATGATCAAATAGCTACTCAACTCTTGAGTTGCCACTTTGGAGGTCATTGCTCCACTGAGAGCCCATTAATCCAACACCTTCAAGGTCCTCAAGAATAGAGGAAAATGAGACATTTCAAGGAAGGCTTATGGTTTGCATTTCTAATCTAGTTTTTAATTAAGCTTTTCAATTACATTTTATTGTCTCATATGTGTATGCCTTCTATATACCACATTTTTAGCATCACATTAATTGGCGCCCACCGTGGGGCCTCAGCCCCTTTGATCTTTAACAAGTTTGCTTGCAAGAAATTTCATTGACAAGTTGATTAGCTCTTTCGGAGTGCAGATTAGCTCTCTTGGGCTCCCGAATCACATTCTTGGTCTCTATTGTGGCATTCTGACACCTCAAATGGCATTTTTGGGAGACTTCTCAACTCCGTTTTCATATTTTTTTGTACTTTAGCGCTTTCAGTCTGTACTTTAGCATTTTTGGTATGTATTGTGGCATTTTTGGCACATTTGTCAACATTTTCAGTTTGTTTGACAGTGTTTCTGGTGTGCAGAATAGCATTTATGGTGTGCAGAGCAGCGTTTCTCATGTGCAGAGCAGCGTTTCTCGTGTGCAGAGCAGCGTTCTTGGCACATATGATGGCGTTCTTGGTCAATTTGATGGCGTTTTCAGTTTTTTATTGATTTTGCAAATATTGTATATTGCATTCCTCATTTCTGCTTCTAGACTATCACTTTCTCGAACCTAATTTGCAGATTGTTGGTTTTGCAGGTACTTATTTTGTTGTAAAAGACAACTATTTCATCATCAAAGAATGCAATATAAACTACTAACTGTTGTTTGCAGCCGCGAGATTTTGCACTTATTTTTGATAAATTAGGCACATAGACTAATTGCAATGGAAATGAACAAACATGTCTTATGTGTTTTGATGATAGGCGAGTACGCTCTCACCTTTCTTAGGTGATCAGAAAGCCTGACTCATCCTTTGCTTTCAATAGTGCATATATTTAGCGGGCCTGCCCTCCCGAGGAGCTAATAACTCTTAAAGCCCTTAAGGCCAGTGAGAGGGGAACGACCCAAGTGGGAATGACTAACGTTTAGTACCCCAACCCACTATAAAATAAACGTGATTTGATGAAAATCAAGTCAACGGTAGTGCTCAAGAATAGCTCTCCTCTGTACCTTCGGGTATATCAAACCTTGGTTTTCAAGGCTAGGAGACCTCTTAATTGAGTTTATACCCTGACGCGCTGAACCGATCCCTTACTAGTTCCAAGTAAATTAGAAGCTACCCAATTTACCTCCAAACATTATTAAATTCTTAGTGCATGGAGGGGGAGAATCTCTCCTTAATATATATACTCACCATATGTCCCTCTTGAGCATATGTGTGAACTCCCCTTTTAAGACCTTATTGCTAGGATCATAATGGGACTCCACTAGCTCTCACAAAGGCAAAAACACAGGCGTCCTTTAGGGGGTGACAAGGTTGTGTGAGCTGATAGGGTACCAAGTTGTGGGCTAAGAACTAATAATGAAGCCAATCTCCTTAAGATAGGCTGATTGATGTGTTTTCAATTATTCAAAACCCGTGAAAACTTGGGCTTTCTTTAAAGCTTCTTTAACATACACTTTATGTATCCTTTGGGACAAAAATACAATCTGATTTCTGTGTTTGTAAGTCAAGTCAAGATCTCATCCATTGAAATACAAAAGACATTCAAAAATCAAACTTCAAATGGTCAAATTCACAAGTTTCACAACAGATTATCTCTTTCAGTCAAAACAGTCGCACCTACAGTCCAAACAGTCGCACCTACGGTCCTAACAGTTACATTCACAGTCCAAACATTGGCTCTGTCGGTCCAAACAGTCACATTCATAGTCCAAACATTAGCTCTGTCAATCCAAACAGTCGCATCTACAGTCCAAACAGTCACACCTACGGTCCAAATGGTCGCATTTCGAGTCCAAATGTCAGCTCTCTTGGTGTGAATGTCAAATTTCTCATATTTCAACATTAACTCTCCAAGGTTAAGAACATTAGAGTTTCTGGTCTAAACAATAGAGTTCCTGGTTTAGATAGCAAAGTTTTTAGTCTAAACAATAGCTCTCTTGGTCTAAAGGTCAGCTCCCTTGGTCTAATCAACAACTCTTGTGAGTTGATTGTCAAATTTCTCATGTTGTAGCATTAGATCTCCTAGTTTGTACTTTTTAAGGTCTAAATATCAGTTCTTTGAGTCTGAAAATCACAAAGTTGGATTAAAATTGCAATCTCCTAAGTTCAAACACTTAATTTGCTAATTCTAAACATCATTATTTGAACTTTAGAGTCACTGTATTGCAAAATAGAGTTCCTGGTCATTTTGTCAGCGTTTCTGGTCTATTTGTCATCATTTCTGGTCTATTTGTCAGTGTTTCTAGTCTATTTCTTAGTGTTTCTGGTAAGTTTGTCAGCATTTCTGGTTAGTATAGCAACATTTCTAGTAAGTTTGTCAGCGTTTATGGTCAGTATAGCAGAGTTCCTGGTCATTTTGTCAGCATTTCTGGTAAACTGCATCAAAATCAGAAAACAAAAACAACCCATTTCTCAAACAGTCAAACATAGAGACTAGGTCATCTTCTTGGGTCATTCAATTAGGTTATCTTCTATCAAAATAGATTCAAGAGTAAGACACACAAAGATTCTCATGTTTTCACCTCAAACAAGTTTAAAGATCTAGCGCCTTAAAGTGCAACATCACATTTTCTTTGATAAACTGATCGTTCAAACATAGTTTCTCATCAGGATCTATCATCCTTTAATCATGAAATTACAACGCTTGATCAAAATAACCTCATTCTTTATCATAGGATATATCATTCTTATTGAACTTGGTCATATCAAAAATCACAAAATCTGCACTCCAAAATCGAAGATCGAAAAACTTGCAAACTTTTAAACACTTGAACCATCTTTTTCATGTCATATCATGCTATCACATTTACATTGACAATTGATCCCTTATCAAAATAACTTTTAGACAATTGAACCCCTGAAACAAAAATAGAAACATTTGCAATAGCTGAAAATCATATCAACATGACATACCAAAGCAAAACACAAGAAGAAAACATAACAAGCCAACATATCAGTGCAATCAAACAAGTCCAAAATTAAAAGCCAACTATGTTATAACCTCACAAGGACTCAAATACATCTCAAAAGAAAGGTGGTTCTTTTATGCAACTCTTAAAGATATCCCTAAAGGATTTGGCTGAGAAAGATCAAAATCGTGAACCTATGTCTATCAATGGCTCGTCCCTCCATAAGAAAATTGACTCTCCAAAGGCATCTATTCCTACACCTCCTGAAAGCTTGCAATAACCTTCCATAGCATCCTCACCAAACAATATACCCATCAAGCCTATTTCAGAGCATCCTATTCAAAGCTCATCTCCTTCATATCCAAGCATTAATTCATTGCAACATCCCCATAGAGCTTCCTTGCAAATTGAAGTCCTCATTCATAGAACACTCATTAAATGTGTCCTAATAGATGGGGGAGTTGGCTTGAATATTTTCTCTTTGAGTCTTGTCTGTGCTTTGGGTTATTCAGAAGATGCAGTTGATCCCCTGAAAAAGATCATTACTCTAAAAGAATTGTGATATTACCCATCAGCGTGGGACCTTTGCAAAAAGACACAGCATGCAAAGTTCTAGACTTGGACCTACCATACAACATAATATTGGGAAGACCATGGATACCTGACATACAAGCTATTACATCAACATATCATCATTGTCTAAAGTTTCCCTATAATGGCCAGGAAATCACAATCTCAGCAGGCTCAAATCCATTGCAGTGTTGTAGTAATCTGAAATCAGCTCAAGAGGTCATAGTTTCACATAACATAGAGGCAACATATTCAAGCACACAATCCAAACAACAACCATTTGCATCAATTCTATCAAGCATCTAAAAACAAATGAAACTAAGAGATCGAGGGAATGGAGAATATTCATTATCATAGAACAACAAACAAGAGCAAATTGAAATTGAAAGGTAAGAAGCAGATGTAGGTGTTGATGTAGTTCACACGTATGCAGGACAAATATTAGGAACTAGCCTACTTGAATTAGAATCACATTCAGTTGACATGGAGTTAACCGAGGATGATCAGGAGCTTATTACGCGAGGTCATTCTGACGAGAGTACCATTCTAGACATGGAAATACATACTAAAAGCCTTGACATCTCTATCATGACCTCTAATATCTTTGACATAATCCAACATGAGGATTCTTTATCCTTATTCATCCTAAACCTATGGATTGGGAAAATGAAGAACATACCACCATTGGTACCTTTCCTAATGACCAGGCCATATCTTTATATCTTAATGAAATCAAACTCACAACAACTTTCACTAGGGATTTCGCTAACGTATCTTCAAGTCAAATGGGTGCCAAATCTCCTAGTCACAAAATGAAAATAAAGAAAACAATATCAAGTCTAATGTTGAAAACCATTTATTGGCAACATTAGACCGAGAAAAAATAAAAATAAAGGATGCATCTAATGGTGAAAACCTCCTTGAGGCACAAAAAGATGGGAGATTTGACACCTTACCTGAATTTTATCAAGAAAGGTCATCTATCCTAATGGAATCAACATATACCATTGACATTGGCACAACTGATCTATATCCAGCAACTTCTCTATCAAAACTAGCAAGGCAAAAATATTTGGAACTCTTCAAAAGGAGGAAAATAAAAAGATGGTCATATGCAGACATTCCAGGGTTGGATCCAGATCTTATAATACATCACCTGAATATCAGTCTAGGAGCAGGCATCAATAATGGAACACAACATGGATCAAGAGCAAGCATTCTATTCATCACACCACAAGGTCATACAATTCCAAAAGTGTACAAATTAAGTTTTCCATGTACCAACAATACAACAAAATATGAAGCTTTAGTTACTGGTACCAAAATGGCTATAGAATGTAACATTACACAACTTCAAGTCTTTGAAGACTCTCAGCTTGTCATCAATCAAATCAATGACGATTATCAAACAAAGGATGAAAAGCTAATGCCTTATAAGAAGATGATTGATGATGTCAAGAAATATTTTTGTAGAAATAACTTTTCAGTAGATTCCAAGGGATGACAACAAAGCAGTAGATGCCATGGCAACACTTGCTTCTTTATTATAGACACAGGAAAATCAAGAGTGTTATGAATTCCTAGTGGAAGAGTTGTTTTACCCCACTCATAATTGTCTTGATTCCCAAACTATTTGTCACCTTGTTGGGCATGATTCCTCCCGCTATGGCCAAACTTACACATACCTAAAAGAAAACACCCTACCTCCTGATTTATCAAAGAACCAAAAGAGAAACTTTATTTGACAATCCTCCCACTTTTACTCTTGTCGCGGATATGCTATTTAAACGAGGTCTGGATGGTACTCTTTTAAGATGTCTCGAACAAGAAGAATTTGAAAAGGCTTTAAATGAAGTCCATAACGGTATATGTGGCACTCATTCAAGTGGTCTTACCCTTTTGAAAAAACTCATACGCTTGGGCTATTATTGGCCAACTATGGAATGAGATTCTTTTCAGATAGCTAGAACATGCAAACAATGTTAGATCCATGGGAATTTGATTTATGCACCAGCACAAGAACTTCATGCTTTGACAACATCTTGGCCTTTCTGTTGGTATTATGGATGTGTTGCATTGGTTTTATCATTGATGTCAACACTTGAGAAACACTTGGAGATCTTTGGTTATGTTCACCAGCATGATCAGTGACTTATGCACAGTCACTGGTATCTGGTTCACCGACAGGTTATATTGTTCACTGGCACTGAGGATGATCTGTTATCATCTAGAGATTACTTGGTTATGTTGAAGACATTGTTTGGACACTTGGTTTTGGTGATTTGTTCATTGGTCTAATCAGGCTTGCATATTTGTTGTTACCGGCAAATAGGTCCAGGATATGCACCGGCAAGCATATCTATTCCAGATCAGCATGACACATCATGAAGATGATTTGTTATTATTGTAAATGCATTGAGCTGACATCATGCATCACATATTGATTCATTTGTAATTGATTTTATTGTAATATCTTAGTGAGCTGACCTACACATTTGCTCTTAGCTTTTGGTATATATGTAAGATCTCATTTATGAGATTGTGTGGTAGAAGTGGAAAAGGATCGGAATAAGGTATATGCGAATATAAGCAGAGCTATACACGTAGACATCATTTGAAGATTCAAGGAAGGATTGATGAAGGAAATCAAAGATTAACCAGTACTGAATCCAACATATGAAGATGCTATTTTGAGTAGTACATTATCATTGGATTTAACCATCCAATTGTAGTCAGTGTGACTTCCATTTTGTGATTGAGCTGTGAGCTCTAGGCAATTGGCCTTTCTGCATGTGCAGACTCCATATTGTACACACATACTAACTGCAGTAGTATCATTTGATTGTGGGTAAGGTTTCCCACCATGGTTTTTCCCCTTATAGGGTTTCCACATACAAATGTCTGTGTTATGTGTTTTGGATGTCATTGCCTTTCTGTTTCATGCATTAAAATTCACCGGTACTGCAATTAACTGATAAATCTGTCTATCGACATTAAAGTTTGGTTTATTGGTATTAAGCATTAAGTTTGGTTAAGTTAGTTTTGGTTTGTAATTATTAATTGACAACTGATTCACCCCCCCCCTCTCAGTTGCCTCTGGGACCTAACAATTGGTATCAGAGCTTAGTCCTCTTTTTGCAGAAGCTTAACAGCTTCAGAAGATCCAATGTCTTCTAACTTTTTCAGGAAGGATAGTCCAAAACTTGATGGAACCAACTATGGCATATGGAAGATCAAGATGGAAAAACATTTGAATTGCATAGGGAAGGACATATGGGATGTTACAAAGAATGGCTATGTTGTTCCAACTCAACGTCAACCTATTCCACCAACCTTGGCTAAAGATAAGGAAAATGATTGCAAAGCAAGAGAAGCACTTTTGAGCGCATTATCAGATCAGCAAATCATGGGATTATCAAACCGATCTACTGCTAAATCTATTTGGGATAAATTGGAGACATTGAATGAAGGTGATACCACGGTCAAAATTGCAAAACTGGAATGCTTCTGGGTTAGGTATGAAAATCTATAAATGGAAGAAGATGAAAGGATTTCTGTTTTTTTGGAAAGAGTAAATGAAATTGTTTTGGGCATACAATGTTGTGGAGGAACCTTAAGTGAAGATAAAATTGTTTCTAAAGTTTTAAGAGCTTTGCCACCGGCATATAAAATGAAAGTTACTGCTATAAATGAATTGAGAACAATGCCTAATACATCAGTATCTAGAGATACTTTGGTTGGAAAACTTTCAGCTTTTGAACTTGAGGAATTTGGTCATGTTGCTACTATTAAGATAGATTTAGCTTTCAAGGCATCATCATCATCTGCAACATCATTATCATCATCTGAGAAATCTGATTGGAAAGCCTTTTATGCAAGAAAACTTGAAGAAATTAGAAAAGAGACTGAAGAACTGGAAGAACTTGAAGCACTATTTGCAAGGAAAATGCCTAAAGGTCCAGTTGGAAGTAAGTATGATGGTAAAGCACCATTTAAATGTTTTAATTGCAATAAGATTGGTCATATGGCATCTAGGTGTCCCGATAGACATGCAAGATTGAAAGAAGCTAAAAGAACATACAAGCCTAACCCTGAATATCAAAGGTACAGATTTAAGAAGAATAGAGACAAATCATGTTACTATGCTGATGAAGGAGTTATTGATGATTCTTATGAGGAACTGACAGACAATGGATGGGCTTTTGTTGCTATAACAGAAGATCAACCGACACCTACTATTCAACCGGTAGAGCAGGCCCTGGCAGCTAAAATTGAAGATAAGGATGAATGGATCATTGATTCTAGATGTTTGCATCATATGACAGGTGATAAGAGTAAATTCTTAACCTTTCAGGAATACAATGGAGTCTTGTAAGATTTGGAGATGACAAAGCTTGTTTGATCAGAGGAAAAGGCACTATATCTTTTGATGGTAAGCATAATACTGATAATGTTTACTATGTTGAAGGTTTGAAGCACAATCTTTTGAGTGTTGGTCAATTAGTTGGAAAAGGTTTTTCAGTTACAATTCAAGAATGGTAAATGCAAAGTCATGAATAGAACTGGCTTAGAAATTACAATCGGTAATCAGACTAGAGGTAATATCTTTCATTTAAATAACAATCAGAAGACATGCTTAATTGCACATATTGATGAAAGTTGGCTATGGCATAAGAGACTTTGTCATGTAAATTTTGATTGCATTGTGAAAATCAGTACAACTAAGGCAGTAAGAGATTTACCTAAGATTGTTAACCTCACAATCCGGTATGTAAGGAATGTCAATTTGGAAAGCAAGTTAGAGAATCTTTTAAGAGTATACCAGAAAAATCCAATAACATTCTTGACTTAATTCATACTGATTTATGTGGTCCGGCAAGAACTAGAAGTTTAGAAGGAGATAGGTATTTTATGCTAATCATTGATGACTATTCTAGAATGTGTTGGGTTACTTTTCTCAGGGAGAAATCAGAAGCTTTTGGGAAGTTCAAACTATTCAAGGTGATGGGAGAGAATGAAACTGGTAAGAAAATCAAATGCTTGAGATCAGATCAAGGAGGTGAATTCACATCTAAGGAATTTAATACATTCTATGAAGTGAATGGAATTAAAAGACAGTTATTAGTACCTCGGACACCCCAACAGAATGGAGTTGTGGAAAGGAAGAACATAACTATTTTGGATGTAGCTAGAAGCATGATATCAAAAGCAAATCTACCTCATGTTTATTGTAGAGAAGTAGTCAATACAGTTGTTTACACATTCAATGGAGTTCACATCAAAGGTGAAACCGGTAAGACCCCTCATGAACTATGGTTTGGTAATACTCCAACTCTTAAATATTTCAGAATATTCAGAAGTAAATGCTATATTAGGAGAGATGAGTATATTGGCAAATTTGATCCTAGAAGTGATGAAGGAATATTTCTTGGTTATTCATCTAAGAGCAAGGCATATAGATGTTTTAATAAGAGATTGCAGAAAATCATTGAAAGTGCAAATGTGAAGATTGAAGAACAGTTTAGAAGGTACATAGACTCTGAACTGGCAGTTGAGATAATCAGAAATGAACCTACTATGAGCACACCGGTACAGAATGTTGATCCAGTCACATCAGCATCATCTAAGAATTCCATAGTGACTAAAGAACAACAACAAGTAAAAAAACCCCAGTATGTAAGATTGAATCACTCTGAAAATCAGATAATTGGGAGCAAGTATCAAGGAGTTATGAATAGAGAAAGACTGGCAAATGAAGAGGTATGTCTTATTTCTCAAATTGAACCAGCATCAGTTAATGAGGCATGTGAAGATAAACACTGGATTAAAGCTATGGAAGATTAATTGGAACAAATTGAAAACAATAACACATGGAAGTTAGTTCCCCGGCCTAAAGACAAAAATGTAATTGGAACTAAATGGGTATTCAGAAATAAACTCAATGAAGATGGTAAGGTAATCAAAAAAAAATAAAAAATTAGTGTGTAAGGGATATTCACAAAAAAAAGTAATTGATTATAATGAAACCTTTGCACTGGTAGCTAGAATTGAGGCAGTCAGATTATTCTTAGCTTTTGCAGCACACAAGAACTATAAAGTATATCAAATAGGTGTTAAATGTGCATTTATGAATGGTGATCTTGAAGAAGAAGTTTACATTGAACAACATGGTGGTTTTTCATTGACAGATGACAAAGATATGGTTTGTAGGTTAAGGAAAGCTTTATATGGATTAAAGCAAGCTCCTAGAGCTTGGTATGCTAGATTGGACAAATATCTTTTGAAGATTGGTTTCACTAAAGGTAATGCTAACAGCAATCTATATTACAAAGTAACTAATGATGACATTTTGGTTATTGAAGTTTTTGTTGATGATATAATCTTTGGAGGAGAAGATGGATTATGTAAATACTTTTCTAATTAGATGCAGGAAGAATTTGAAATGTCTATGATTGGGGAGATAAAATTCTTCTTAGGATTGTAGATCTCATAGACTGATAAAGGTATATTCATAAATCAATCAAAGTACTTGAAGAAATTACTAAATAAATTTGGCATGGAAAACACTAAACCAGTAAGCACACCTATGACTACAACTAATAAACTATCATTAAAGGATGAATCAGCACTTGTTAATCTGACTAGGTACAAGTCTATGATAGGAGGTTTATTCTATTTAACACAAATAAGACCTGATATTATGAATGCAATATGTATTGTTTCAAGATTTCAAAGTAATCTAAAGAAAATCATGAATCAGCAATGAAAAGGATTTTTTGATATCAACAAGGAACTAAAAATCTTGGTTTATGGTATCCTAAAGATGAAAACTTTGATTTATGTGCATACACTGATGCAAATTGGGCAGGAGATGTAGATGACAGAAAAAGCACCACCGGTGGAGCATTCTTTCTTAGTAGCAAATTAATCTCTTGGTTGAGAAAGAAAAAAAGTTGTACATCCTTATCAACAGTAGAATTAGAATATGTTGCAGCAACAACTAACTGTACACAGGTATTATGGATTAAGCAAATGTTGAAGGACATAAAGGTAAAATGCAAGGAACCTATAATCATTTACTATGATAATATGGCAGTAATTGATATATCAAAGAATCCGGTATTTCACTCAAAAACTAAACATGTTTCTATCAAATTCAATTTTCTGAAAGAGAATGTTGAAGCAAAAGAAGTGAAATTGGTTTATGTGAATACTAAAGAGCAGATTGCAGATATCTTTACTAAACCATTACCTAAGGAAACTTCTGACTATCTTAGGGAGCATCTTGGAGTTATACCCTCACCAGTAGAAACTTATACAGTTGGAGCATGGCATCAGACTGATAGAATTAACAGAGAAATCTTTTTTTCAGCTTTGATGAAGGAGAGCTACTTCTCAGGGGGAGTAGATTGAATAAATATGGTTATAACAATTGGTATCTGTAACAAGATTGTATTTGGTTTTGTATTGCTTCGGCATTTGATGTCAAAGGGGAAGAGATATCTATGGAAAAACACATTATCTTTTGGGGAAATATTATTCATTTGGGGAGATATTGTTACTCTTTGTATCTGTATTTTGATGATCTCTTTGGGAGATTGTTGGTTTTTGGTTTTTGGCATTTCTGCTTTGGCACTTAGATGGTTTTTCCATCTTGTGTTGCCATCAATGCCAAAGGGGGAGATTGTTGGTATTATGGATGTGTTGCATTGGTTTTGTCATTGATGTCAGCACTTGTCAACACTTGAGAAACACTTGGAGATCTTTGGTTATGTTCACCGGCATGATCAGTGACTTATGCACAATCACCGATATCTGGTTCACCGGCAGGTTATATTGTTCACCAGCACTGAGGATGATTTGTTATCATTTGGATATTACTTGGTTATGTTGAAGACATTGTTTGGACACTTGGTTTTGGTGATTTGTTCATTGGTCTAATCGGGCTTGCATATTTGTTGTTACTGGCAAATAGGTTCAGGATATGCACCGACAAGCATATCTATTCCAGATCAGCACAGCACATCATGAAGATGATTTGTTATTATTGTAAATGCATTGAGTTGACATCATGATTTGCATATTGATTCATTTGTAATTGATTTTATTGTAATATCTTAGTGATCCAACCTACACATTTGGTCTTAGGTTTTGGTATATATGTAAGATCTCATTTATGAGATTGTGTGGTAGAAGTGGAAAAGGATCGTAATAAGGTATATGTGAATATAAGCAGAGCTATACACGTAGACATCATTTGAAGATTCAAGGAAGGTTTGAAGAAGACAATCAAAGCTTAACCGGTACTGAATCTAGCATATGAAGATGCTATTTTGAGCAGTACATTATCATTGGATTTAACCATCCAATTGTAGTCAGTGTGACTCCCATTTTGTGATTGAGCAATGAGCTCTAGGCAGTTGGCCTTTCTGCATGTGCAGACTCCATATTGTACACACATACTATCTGCAGTAGTATCATCTGATTGTGGGTAAGGTTTCCCATCGTGGTTTTTCCCCTTACAGGGTTTCCACGTACAAATATTTGTGTTATGTGTTGTGGATGTCATTGCCTTTTTGTTTCATGCATTAAAATTTACCGGTATTGTAATCAACTGATAAATCTGTCTACCGACATTAAAGTTTGGTTTACAGGTATTAAGCATTAAGTTTGGTTAAGTTAGTTTTGGTTTATAATTATTAATTGACAACTAATTCACCCCCCCTCTCAGTTGCCTCTGGCACCTAACACTTTCTGCCAATGGGGTCTTGATCTAGTAGGAAAAATAAATCCTTCTTCATCTAATGGTCACAAATTCATCCTTGTAGCTATAGAATATTTCACAAAATGGATTGAAGCAGTACCTCTCACAAATATCACAGGGAAAAAATTGATGCATTTATCTTGAACTACATCATCTATCGCTACGGAATACCCATGACCATTATCACTGATAATGGGTGATCATTCAAGAATCAAGATGTATAAGAACTATGTGAAATTCAAGATCCAACATAGATTTTCCACACCCTACTATCCACAAGGGAATGGGCAAGCAGAAGGATCAAACAAAACTATTCTGAAAATCCTCTAAAAGACAGTGAATGATGCTAGAAGAGATTGGTATATTCAATTAAACCCTACTCCATGGGCCTACCATACCAGTATTTGCACGCAAATAGGTGTCACACCTTTCTCTCTGGTTTATGGGTTAGAAGCAATACTACCAATAGAAGTAGAGATACCTTCTCTATGAGTATCATTAAATGGTCTTATTCCAGATGAAGAACAAAGAGTATCTAGACTGCAGAATTTAGAATTGATCCATGAATGAAGACAGAATGCCTTTGATAATTTAAAGGTATATCAACAAAGAATGTGTCGAAGTTATAATCATAAGGTCAAACCATGAATCTTTCAAGTTGGAGAACTAGTACTAAAGGAAAATCCACGAAACTAGTTAGATCGAGAAAAGAAGGGAAATTTTGAACCAAACTAGTTAGGTCCGTTTGTGGTCACAGCAGTATTTGGGTTAGGAGCATATTAGCTATCAACACAAGATGAGCATTAGCTTAAGGAACCCATCAATAGCATGCATCTGAAGAAATTTTATGTTTGAAAAAGAAGAAAATCAAAAAATAGTGAAAAAAGCAGAAAATCAAAAAACAGTGAAAAAGCAAAAAATCAAAAAACAGTGAAAAAGCAAAAAATCAAAAAACAGTGAAAAAGCAGAAAATTAAAAAAAACTATGAAAAAGCAGAAAATACAAAAACAGTGAAAAACAATGAAAAAAAAAATCAAATATGAGAAAAAGTGCAATAAAAAAAGATGGCGAAAACCTAGCAAATAGGTGCTATCTGTCAGCTAGCTCTTCCATCTATTGGTTCATGCATCCTTCCGCTCGCATTATTTTCCTTCAGTGTTGTTCATATCCATCACAAAGCCTTTGTACATATGCAGGCATCCCAGGTGATTTCTCGTCATGGTTTGGATCTTTGAATATATCATAATAAGGTTTTTTTCTAGGCTGGGGGCAAAATCCTGAAACTGGCTGGGGGTAAAAAGTTTTGATCATTTTGAGCCTAATCAAACAAGTAGAACAACAGTTAGACAACACTTGTCAAGTGAAAAACTGAGACACATCGAAAGTTGAACATAAGATCACATTGTCAACCATTAACTATCACATATCAATCTAAACATGAAAAAACACATATCAATGGATGATATATCTTGACTCATGATTTTAACACTTTGGCAATAATGGTTCAACTATTTTATTTTGATTTTCGCTATCATGATTTCTGAGTAACTCCACGATGTATTTGACTAGAGGAACGAGGAAGGAACATGATATTTTTCTTGTCTACTATCTGTAAATTAATCATTAATATGTGCAAAGTTGTCTCAGTACATGATCATCAGAGAGTATCATGGAAGACATTTCGGACTTGCATATAGAAATGGTTAATACTGCCTATTTTACACAAGTAACACTCCAGTCATCTTGGTTCAATTATACCTCGATGCTTGTGCTAACTTGCAATATCAAAACCCAGGAAAGTAGTGCTCAGGTCATCATGGTTCAATTATACCATTGATGTTTGCATTCACTTCCTACATTTTAAAGGCTCAATGATGAAACAAAGCAATGACTCCATGACCAGTCTGATCACTGCATTTCACTTCATTTTGCATTTGCATTTTTAAAGTAGATTTGCATTTCATTCTTCATGGGATCACAATGCTCATCTTTTCCGAGGCCAAAGACTAACATGGTGTTATCTCTCTTATTACGTGATTGAGTACATTGGACAATAGCAAAAATAATCAATTCATTCATCCTGCATGATAAGTTAGTTCATCTCATGTAACCATTGTATACTAAGGCATCATTCATATAAAGCATCAAATCATTCATTCATTTAGTTAGATCATTGCATGGCATTCATCTAATCTCAAATCATATAAAGTAGCACCATTGCATGGCATTACATCCATCTCATATTAACATGCAATCTCATATTAACATGCATGAGAAAATCATAAAAGTATCATAAACATAGAAAGCATTGCATTGCACATACATCACGTAGCACTTATAAGCATCACCATACATATTTGCATTTACATACATCATGTAAATATTGCATCGTCATGTATCCATCCTCTAGAATTCATAAGCATATAGAAATTAAAGCATGCATCAAGCATACATCATGAAAGTAACTGCACAGCATAATCATATATCAAATAGAACGCATCCATCATCTCATAGGTCATGTAGAGCGAATAGCATCAACTGCATATCATATCATCAAAACAAGATCAATGTCCAAGGTACAATGATATCACAAAATATATGAGATACATCACAAATATACATCACAGCAATCATCAACATCTCATCACAAAAAGGTGTGTACATAAATAGATCGATGTCTGGTATCAGTGTGACCACTAGGATGTGGAGCGAAACTCTGTCCTAATGTGGAACATATAGTAGCACCAGCTACTACCCCTGTACCTAAGTCCCCACCTGGGGGAGCTCTTTGAAGTGGCCCTGTCACTCCTTGACTCTCAATCTATCTCTATCTCGATCTCCTGCTCAGCTATGAAAATCCTAGAGCCCTCTGATCAAGAGGAACAGCAGTAAAATATAAGGTCCTGTAATACTCAGCCTCTCGGATCCCCTGGTGCATCATCTTCAGGGCAGTCTTCCCTAAAATAGACTCTCCTGACAACTGTACTTGTGCCTCAACCTGACGACACCTATCCCTAGCTGTGTCTCTCTTGACTAGGAGAGAAGCCATCTGAGTCTCTAGTTGGGCCATCTGAGAGTCCCTCTCTGCTAGTCGACTCTCTAGCTACTGAACCTGAGCCTGTAAGTCCATAATCTGAGCCTGTTGGTGATGAGACGACATCCTAATGAGGATCCATCAAGGTGCCTTTTCTTGTGGCTTCTCAGCCCATGATACTGTCATAGGTACCTACTCAACCGGGGGAACCTCCTGCTCTGGGACTCAATGCCCCTGATCCCCTGGACCTGATCTCCTGCGTCTGACCACCCAGGCCATCCAATCTATATATACATCTCTAGCAGATCTAGAAATGCTAGCTCCTGGTGTGCCTGCTGCTGCCATGGCCACTACTCAACCATCTCCCCAATCATCATCTCCCTCATCCCCCCCCCATCATCATCTCCTCCATCGTCATCTCCAGCACCATGATCTCCTGCATCTCCTCCATATCCATCTCCATCTCCGCTATCATCTCTGCATCCACCTCTCCCCCCCCCCACTATCCCTCTGTCGTCTAGGAGCTTTGCATCATAGCCTCTCATCATCCTCATCTAAGACTAGCTCTGGCTCATCCGGACGTGTCAGCCTCGAAAACCTATGTACAGTACAATGCATGGCAAACTCATGTGTCATCCCGCTATCAATCACACCTAGAAGATAATCCCAATCTAGAGGCCCCAATGATCGATACTTTGCACATGCCTAGTCATATGAAATAGAAGGCCCCCAAGTAGCCACATCCAATCTTCAATGAGCATAATGAGATGTATCCTATGGTATCCCCTGTATCCTACCATACTATCTCAACATACAAGGAAATCACTCGATGACATAGGGTGTCAATCCAATTAGATATCGCGTCATGAATACATACGGCATCTCCACTGCATCCTCAGGCCAAATCTCACAATCCATGTATGGTCTCCATATCACAGTATCCATATCATCTAAGGTCCGTTGCTAGTACTCTAATTTGCCTAGCTTTTGCTGGACAATGATACCTGGATACTCGTCAGCATAAGGCCTGCCTATAGGTCTCTCTCTATCAACCAATGGTCATGCGATAGGTAGGTGCTCCCAGGCTCATATCTAAAGCACGGTCACCCCTGCTGATAACGTGGCCAATCTCTGGTACACAAATCGGTGCAGGTCATGATACAAGTGTGCCAGCATACATGACCCCCATGCAAATTGGGTCCCCTCTGTCACCATCTACTCAAGAAGATGAGCCCATCCAACAGATAATCCCTTTGATCTATGATCGGGACAAAGGAAACCTCCAATAAATCTGGCAAGCACAGTCAGTAATGTAGCATATCCTAGCTCTAGCATCTCCTGCCACGCAATATCATATCCACCTATCTCATCATCCTCAAACACTCGAAAAAGTGAATATGTCCCACCCTGCTCACTGAGATCATAATACACTAGCTCACCCATCATAGGGATGCGCAATATCCGATAGACATCCTCGGGTGTCACCGTCATCTCGCTCGTCAACAAATAAAACATGTTATGCTCACTATGCCAGCGCTCTGCTAAGGCTGTCAATAATTCTCAGTTTATCAAAGGTCGGGGCATGTCAAGAAGGGAAGATAAACCACACCTGCCAATGTGGTCTCACTTTGCCTGACTAAGGTGGGGTATCAGCATCCATGTCTTTGGGAAGCACTCCTGAGACTGAAGAACAATAAAGTGCCCCTGCAATCAAATCATCTTATTATATCAGTTTCTTGATTTATCTATCTATCAAATCAATATATCTTGCTCAATCAATATTTTTATCAAATCTCATTGGATCCCTATCAATGACACTCATCTATCATGAGGTCATTATCAATCATATCTCATCTCGCACGTACATCGAGATAATCAGAACTGACCATCAAATTTATCAATCAGGAGCGTCTACTTTTATCAATTCAAAAAATGACACAAATCGACAAATCAAATCATTTTCTCAAAATCACCCAAATCAAATAATCGAAAAATCAAATCAAATCGTCAAAAATTGAAACCTCATTGTCAAAATCCAACATCCAAAATCAAATCAAAAAATCGCCAATAATCAGAATATTCAAAAATCGAAAAAAAAAAAAATCATAAAATCATAAAAAAAAAAAAAAAAATTAATCCCCCCCCCCACGGTGGTGCCCAAGGCACCTCCCGCGGCGTCGACGGCGCCTACGGTGGCACCGACGGTGCCCACGGTGGTGGCCACCACCAAACCACCGCCCCTCCCCCAAAAAATCAACATTTTTTATTTTTATTTATTTTTTTAAAATAAATAAAAAATAAAAAAATGCATGCATAAATAAAAAATTTTGGGATACAAATTGAAAAATTTTGAAAAATATGGAAAAACCCATCTCAAAAATATAATTTTTTTCCCAACCCATCTGACGAAAGCGCTAAAAAATGATTTTTTTATGAAAACAGCTAAAATTTTCAAAAATCAACTAAAAATTAACAAAGTTGGGTTTTCTCGAAGTACATACAGGTGGACCATATGTCCGAGGACGCTCATATCGCCGAACTCGCTCAAACCTATGTTGGTGGTACGGAATTGCCATTTCCTTCCTCCAGGGCAAATTTTCTCAAACAACTGAAGTGCACAAGTGAGGACTGGTAAAAAGACTTCACCTTTTTAAACTAACAATGGGGCATTTAAGTGGGATTTTTATTCCACTAATTTTTAATCATTTAATCAACTAATCAACCTAGCAGGGCAGCATTTTCAAATTTCTTATCGGGAAATGAATCGGATTGACTCTGAAAATCTCTAAAAAAACGCAAAATCATTAAAAATAGAAATATTGAAATTTTTTCAAAAATTTCAAAAAAAAATTAAAAAATCGCAGAAAATTCAAAAACATTTGAAAATTATCTAATTCATCTCCCGAGGGGGCATCCTCACATCGAGATTTATCATCTCCAAGATCGAAACCGCATCATATCGAGATTTATCATCTCAAAATCAAATCAGTATCATATCGAAACCAAATCCACATCAAATCAAGATCAAATCTACATCCAATCAATATCAGCAACATCATCAATCGAGTTTTCTTTGAACCAACACGTCGTCACACATCGATTCAAAGAGGGGCAAAATGTATACACCTAAAAATGGTCTGAAGATAGTTAATTAAATATGCAATTATTTGATTAATTTCCCTTCCCAATTAATTGAATTCACAAGCAATTTAATTAATTTCTCTATTCATCTACTAGTATATAAATCTACATGATTTATTTATATAGTTCATTTCATATCCCCTTTGGTTAATTAATTCTAAATTAATTATCTTCTAATCCCTAATTAAGATTAACAAACTCAAGTTTGTTGAGATTAATTATCATTTTCCAATTATTTGAATTTTTAAATTCAAATGAGCACATGGCTCCTAACTTTTAACCACCTAACCTAACCATCCCCTAACCTAACCCATTCCATCTAACCTTGGGTCTAACTAACCCTATCCTATCTTGCACATTCTAACCTCCCATGGTGTGGATATTCTCTCCTTGAGACACATGGCACTTTTGCCACATGTCTCATCCCTTGGACACTTGCCCTCTCATGCGCAAGGCTCCTTGACACTTGTCACCACAGAGATGACAAGTGTCCATTCCTCCAACCTCTTCTCCAACTTCCTAAATCTTGGCCCTTGATATCTTCATATTAGATCTGGACCATTGATTCCTACCACCTCAGCTTTGCCCTTGGAATTTCTATAAATATCCCCCATTTTGGAGCAATAAGGATCCCATATCAATTTAGGCATTGTTACTATAGGCATATCCATCCCTTGCATTCATAGGTTTTAGCATCATTACTATAGGCAATTTTCATTTCAATCATCTAGTAATTTAGCTTTTGGATTAATCATAGCATGTTAATCTAGTTTCTTAATCATGCATTTCATATCATCTCCATAGTCAATCATGATCAAATAGCTACTCAACTCTTGAGTTTCCACTTTGGAGGTCATTGCTCCGCCGAGAGCCCATCAATCCAACACCTTCAAGGTCCTCAAGAATAGAGGAAAATGGGACATGTCAAAGAAGGCTTATGGTTTGCATTTCTAATCTAGTTTTTAATTAAGCTTTTCAATTACATTTTATTGTCTCATTATATGTGTATGCCTCCTATATACCACATTTTTAGCATCACAAATTGATTTTAAGAAGAACCAACATAATTAAATTAATTAATTATGTAGAAAGGCTTAAATTCATTAAATATCAATTTAATTAATTTTAGATGTCTACAATAGGATTTTTTATGTATCTCAATTTATTTAGGCCTATAATAGGACTTAGGAGAAGGAGGGAGATGTCCCACATAGAATGCAATATGAAGGGTGTTGTAGTGGAGGAAATTTGTTACCTCAAGGATGATGAATCTAAGAGAACAAATTGGCCCTCTAGTACCTCACTTATACTGATGCTAAAGGTGAGCCAGTGGATGAGAATGTAAGACTTAAGCTAACAAACTACAAATGAGGCTATCAGATGACTATGTTGAGTATTTTTTTTGAGGACAAGCACGTGAAACTAGGACACCACTGTGGTGCACCGTCCTCCTGTACAGATAGGACACAAAAACCATGGGAGTGATAGATGCAATTATATAGCTAAATAAATACAAATAATAACAACTAAGATACCAACACAAAATGCAAAATACTAAAACAAAATAAGAAAGAAGAGTAAGGAAAACTCACAACTAGTCCACGATTGAAGCTTCTCATGAGACGATTACTTTTCCTCGAATATAAAACATACACACAAGCAAGAAGGAAAATATTGGGGGTTGTGTTTTGGAGTCTGCCTCAGTTAGAGCCCCATTTTGGTGTTTCCACCTCCATAGACAAGACAAGTAGTAGCAATGATAGAAAGATAAAATGATAAAGATGGAAGTAAAATAGATAAACAATTGATAAACTAAATGGAAGCAATAGATATTGAAATAAATAAGGAAAGAGAGAAACTCCCCTTTGGTACTCAAAGAAATATCACTCGGTTGGATAGAGTTAAACTACAAGAGCTCTCTAAAGATTCTAGTAACTGTGGAAATTTAATAAAAAGAACACTTGTAAATTCTCCTCAAAAAGATCATCAAAAGCTTCAACTTGCAAGAAATGATCCAAAATGCTAAAGAATCCCTCAAAATGCCTTCCACCAAGAGAGATATAGGCTCGAAAGGAAAATCGACGTAGGCAGGTGCATGTAGGGGTGTTGTGATTCCTTTTGAGCGCAAGCATAACACTCAAACAACCACCTATAGACTTTCAAATTCATGAGATGCTAGCACGTCACATAGATGACTCTGCATTGCACTAATGTCCTGTTGCCCCATATTTGACATACCCAAAATTTGAACTTCAAATTGGTCCCAATGTTGAATGAAGGCCCAAATATGTGTCTATGTGTAATGAGTGAGCATGTGATCCAATGTCGTTGTCAGTCAAAATATGAAAAATGGATGACTTATAGTTAGCGATTATCGTTCAAGCTAAAAATTACAAATAATTTAGGGAAATAATTTTGTGGACATGTCCTAAGCATCATTTTATACCATATGACCAATTTTTGCCTGAACCCAATTCACAGTTTGCCATATTTTAAACTTTTAAATTTTGATGACCCTCGCTCCATATAATTAAAATACCATATCCTAGGTATCATCATGAGGAATAAATGATGGTATTTTCTCATTTTCGTGCTATCAACATGTGTTTCAAATTTCAGAGCCTAACTCCTTACCATTTAAAAGTTATGGCCGCTTTTCCTAAATTTGGGTATTAAATTTAATGGGAAATATTTAAATTATTTTTCAAAAATAATTTAATATTTTAAATTGGTTTCAATATTGTGATCATTTCGGGGAAAAAGTTATTTAAAAATACCATTATTTTCATTTCCCCTTTCTCCCACTTCGTGGTCAATGACTCCTAAAAGTCAAAATCACAACCCTTGAGAGAAAATGGTTAGCAATGCTCTGTTTTCAAGCATTCCTAACCCAAATTTATAACCTCAAAAAGAAAAGGTTAGGATTGCTCCAAAATGGAGCATCTCTAACCTTGTGTGGGCCTGCTTTATGAGTTACATGTAAAGGTTAGAAATGCTCCATTTTGGAGCATCTCTAACCTTTTTCACAAGATGAATAAAAGATGCTCAAGGGATAAGCCTATACAAAGAGAAGTAAATGAAGGGAATTGGTGATAGAAAAGGCACATGAGTTTTTTGATAGGGTTTTCAAAAGAGATGCAATCTGGTGTAAATGACTTTCCAAACTTAATAGCAAATGCAAAATGTGGAATCATAAAGAACACATAACAATGCATCAAAAAGATGTCATCATAGGAATGAAAGGAAATGGTTTGAGTTGTAGGTGTCTTGTTTCACAAAGACAAAGCCATTAAAATGTTTGACAAAATTGTTTCAAGAGGAGTTCAAGCTAGCAAAAAGTGAAGCCATGGAAAAACTACCTAAATTCTTTGAAAAAATGCATATTATAGAGCATGTGAAGTGGAAGCATATAGTGACATGCAAATTGTTCGATTGAATACCTCAAATTGATGTCATCTCACAACATGCCATGTTTGATAGAATGCAGAACTACAGATCATGGAAGCATAGCTAATACATGTGAAGTGTTTGAAGAGATGTAGAATATGGAAGCATAGCCAATACACATGAAGTGTTTAACAGAATGCAGCAGATGCAAAATGTGGAAGTATAGAGAATGCACGTGGAATGTTTGACATAATGCCACATGAAATGCAGATCGTGGAAGCTTAGACAAGGCAAGTGAACTGGTTGACAAATGCCTTAGATCTATGTCATTTCATATAATGCAACGATTGTAGGATATGCACAAAATGGATTTCTTGAAAATGCTATAGAAACTATCAAGCGGATGCCATTGGTAGGTGTAAGGCCGAATTCCACAATCTTTGCAAGCATCCTTTCAGTCTATGTAAAATGGGAGCCCATGTAATAGGTTATGGACATTCATTAAAGCATAAAAGGATAGAGGAATTTAGTCAAATGTTGTAGTTGCAATCACCCTATTATAAAAGTATGTAAAATGTGGGATAGCTATAGAATGAAGGCATTCAACAATTTTGATTTAATATTGTGTCAAAAGGATGACATGTGCATTATTTTACAATAGCAAAGATGGCACTGAAGGATTCTAGTTGATGTAATCACAATGGGTGTATCCTTGAACAAAAGATATTGGAGAATGAATAATTTGTTTCAATGATCAAGATACCAACCTATGGGCTAGATGGTGAGATGATTACGAGATCAAATGAAGTGGATGAAGATGGATAAGTGCCTCAACATAATTCAAGAATTGATTTTTCATCGATGTTACAAGTTTTAAATTGTCTTTTTGTAAAAGTGACTTATGTTACTCATTGTAACTAAAGGTTATAAAGTGGACCTTATTCATGCAAAAGTGAAGTAGTTTCTAACTAAGCTCTTTTTTAATAAAAATGAGCTAGTTATTAACCTATCCAAAGTTAGTTACTAAGGTAGTTGTCCTACAAAGCCTATAAATACAAGGCTATTTGTAATGTAAATGGGGACTTTTTAGAGAGGGAAAACTCTGTAGGATTTTGTAGAGAAGCTATGTGTAATAACCTAAAATTGGTCATCTAAACCATGGGCCCCTAATCTCGACAACATCACCAAGGTCCTAACCAAAGACAATTAAATCAATCTTGAGCACATTAATTAATTCTTTAATCATCAAATATTGCATGGCAAGTCAATTACTCAATATTAATTAAATATTTATTTAATTAATTGAATCATTCCAAGAATATCATTTTTGATCAATTATCTTGTTTAATTTATTAAATATCCTATCATTTTTTTTTAGATTAATAAATTTTCCATTTAATCATGTAAAAGAAGAATTAATTTATCACAAAGCAAGAGTTATATTGAAAATAAAATAAAAGAATTGAATTGAGAGAGAAATCAAACTTGAGATATTATTTCTTGTTCTAAATTGAGAACTTGAAATCAGAAAAGCAATTAAATTGAATTATCCTCTAAAATCAGAACTCAAAGCTTTTGAGAAAAAGAAGTTTAGTTGCATTGAAAAGACTCTTTTCTTGAATAAATCAAAGAATTATCTATTTTTATAACAAGTGCATGGAATTAATCAATTCTTATTTCCAATGCAACTTGAACTTCTTATTTGAATGCATTTCAATTAAACTATAATTGGAATCTATCTCGAAGTTAACTGAACCTGATTTCTCAATTATTCAATTAATTCTAAATTGTGCGTTTTCTTGATCTCTCTTGTGAATTTCTATAAATTCAGCCTTCAGCTCTCATTCAAATCACCCCAGAGATATTTGAGAAACACCGTGGAGATTATTATTATGCTGATTTTGCTCTGGAGTCATTGAAGATCTTGTGCTTTCTTTTTGAGATTATTGCATCTTAGTTTAGCTTTTTTGCATATTTAGTTTACTCATGATTTCTTGAATCCATCATTGCTTGAATTATTCATCCATCTTGCATCCTTTTAGATTAATCTCATGCTCATATAGATTAAATCCTTCATCTTGGTGTAGTCTAGTCACTGGTATAACTTGTAAAAATCTGAGAGCAATCTTATACTCGCATCTTTTAGAAGGCAATTAGTTGCTTTGATATGGTTTATTATTTATTGATTATTAATTTACTAACCATACATGTAATGAATTAATTGAAGTGTTGTGCCTGCAGCTATCAGACTCTTTTCACTTTTTCACACACACATTTCTAGCACCCACCATGGGGCAAAAGACTACATTTTTCAGCCTCCAAGATTGACTGCTTATTTTTTTTTTGGATTTTTTGACTTTTCAAAATTTCTTTCGTAGAGGTTCCGTGATTTATCGAATGATATTTCCCATACACCCAAATGAAAAATTGTAGGTGTTGTATGATCTGGTATGGTTTATCGTACGGTCTGGTAAAAATTGTCGTACGATTCTGTATTTTCCTGGTTAAAAAGAAAATTTCATTCTTCCAGTTTTTCTGTCCAAATTGGTTATATTGACGTTGACCCTAGTTATTTATCTATCTATCTAAGAATTTTTCACAACCTAATCAGTTTTTGCAAAATGATTGTCGAAGAATATGCTTATCGCACAAAGACAATATGACTATTGATTTGTTGTCTTTGCAGGTTGCCTGAGAAGAATCGACCAAACATCGTGTATTCTTTAAATTCATTTCTAGGAACCTAAATTGCTATCTGGTTAAAGAACAAATCTGTATTTCATGTTTTAAGTAAATTCTAAGAGGTAGGAGAGTATGCTCTTGTCTGCATAGACAATCAGAAATCCAGACCCTTGAGGTGTTATCTTTAAGTTTGAGATTTGTATATCTTTAGCGGACCTACCCTCCCGAGGAGCTAATAACTCTTAAAGCCTTTACGGTCGGTGTGAGGGGAACGACCCAAGTGGGAATGGCTTAACGCCAAGTACTCCAACCCACTATAAAATAAACATGATCTGATGAAAATCAAGTCAACGAAAGTGCTCGGGAATAACTCTCCTCTGTACCCTCGGGTATATTAAACCTTGGTTTTCAAGGCTAGGAGACCTCTTAATTGAGTTTATACCTCAACACGCCGAATGGACCCCTTACTAGTTCCAATTCAAAATAGAAGATACCCGGTTCACCTCCGAAAGTGGGGATAATCTTTGTGCAAGAGAGATAGTAACTCTCCCAAGATACTTGTCATTTTGTGCCCCCATTAGCGTTTGGAGGCAGATAATATAGCATTGAGAATCCATTGCGTGAGACTCAGCGACCGTATTCTGATTAGCTATTGGGTGTTTACCTGAGTCTACAAGCAAAGTTTTTCTTCTCTCACCAAATTTCATAGGGTTTGCATGTTGTGATTGGAGTTATTATTCATACTATGTGTTTTTTGTGTTTTCATCCCTGAAACTGAAACTAAAATACCAAAACTGGAGAAAATAAGAAACAACTCAGTGATCAAAAACTTTGTCTGTGTCAAAACTAGTCTATCCCAGTCGAAACTCTGTTGAAAAAACTAGTCTATCCCAGTCGAAACTCTATCCAAAACTAGTCTATCCCAATCAAAACTCTAGTCTATCCTAGTCAAAACTATGTCTGTGTCACAAACAAGTATACCTCAACAATCAAAAAATCAGACCACCTCTAAACAGCTCATCGTCAGTTAGTGATCAAAACCCAACCCATCATAAATCTGGTTATACTTAGTCATTGAAAACTCAAAAATTTGCCTCTGTCCAGCAAACAGTCATACAATTCCTCAAATTCATCGTCTAGTTTCATATCATGTGTCGTATGAGATTTCATCAGTCCTCATAGTCTGTCGTTCCATCTTCAATCCTATGTCATATGAAACCTGATTGTCATTTGTCTGGTTCTGAGAGTTGTGATTTCACCTTACATCCTGTGTCGTATGATAAAACATTATATTGATCAATCTATCATTCTGGACATACCCATCTGTCATACAGTACAAGGCAACAACTCGTACGAAACATTGTTGTTATCATCCTAAAGCTTTTGAATTGTCGTTCGGCTCATTAAAACCTGTCGTACGAATCTTTGACTTTGTCAGTACAGAACAGTCAAACTTGCCTAAAATAGTCTACAGCGAGCATAAAACTGGTTATCATCATCCTAAGCATAAACAAATCAAAACAGTATACCTCTGGCATTTGTCTTGCATGATTTTATCAATCATCTTTCAGCTAGTTCAATCAGCTACATATCAAACCTAAGTCACTTAGATAAACATCTTATACAGGATAGATCTTTCCTAAACCAAGACTGAGTCTTAGTCACTTCTCTCGAATCAACTTAGATAAACATCTTATATAGGATAGGTCATTCCTGAAACCAGACTAAATCTTAGTTGCTTCTCAAAAACAATACGTTAATTGAACAACTAGCTCTGAATTTGATCTTGACTTCTGCATCACAAATGGCTTTAGGTCACACCAATCAATAAAAATGCCTACTCAAACTAAGAGTTCTCGTAAGAAAGATGCCAAAGGCAAAGGGAAACCCTTTTCATATAAAGATAATCTCTTTTTTGAAGAGGATCCCCTAAATTACAAACCTTCATCATCAAAGGTACCAGTTTATGATGAGCCTGTATCTCCCACTATACCTAGAATAGAACAGAATGATGAAGACAATCTCAGTATTCATGAAACCAATAATGATTCCTCATCAAGTGAAGCTGAATGTTCTAAACCTCCCAAAAACTCTATTGGAAAACAACCTAATAACGTTACTAGATAATTCTAGGCCATATGATCCGGAGTCAAACCAAAATGGTGGAGAGAAAATGAATACTGTGACTTCCATCGGAATAAAGGTCATAACACAAACAACTGCATGAAGCTCAAACATGAGATTCAAGATCTCATAGACGCTGGTAAAATTATTGTCGGGAATCACCCAACAAATGTTGATCATAAAGCTTTTAAGGATCCCTTACCTATTTATGAACAAGGTGATTCTTCAAAGACCAAAGGAGGTGCCAAAGTAAATTATACTTATACCAGCAATGACAACATCATCAACATGATTGAGCCTTCTCAATCTGAATATTACAATGTGATTATAATCCAAGATAAACAAAATGAATCACGATATGCAAAGGCTATCACCCGTTCCCAAAAGAAAGTCACTCTCCAAGGAGCTAGTTCTTCAACTCCAACTCAAACAATGTCAAACCAACCAGCCTCATCAAACAAACAAAAAGAATCAACATTTAATAAATTTAAAAGGCTAACTTCATCATCATCCTTTGGATATAGCATTGTTGAACAGTTAAAAAAGACAAATGCTCAAATTTCCATCTTTGAATTACTAAAAATCTCTTATGTTCACAAAGAGATCTTGGACAACGCCTTGCTCATCACTAATATTCCAAAAGATTTAGACATTGATCGGTTTCAATCCATGGTGGGTCATCTGACATTACCTCACTATCTGACCTTCTCTGAAGAAGATGACAACTCGCTAAATCATCCACATAACCAGCCATTGTACATTGAAGCCATGATCCATAAACACAGTCAAATGTGTTTTGATAGATGGAGGCGCGGGGTTGAATATCTGTACTTACAGTCTGCTTAAACAACTAGGATTTTCTAAAAATGACATTGATTCAGTCAAGAAAATAACAATTAAAGCCTATGATGAAGAGGGAAGGACCTCTAAAGGTCTGGTATCATTACCAATCAGGGTGGGACCTGTAGAAAGAGATGTCATTTTCTAGTTAATTGATCTTTCTCTATCATACAATATCTTACTGGGCAAGCTGTGGATTCATGAAATGAAGGCAGTTCCATCTACATACCATCAATGCTTAAAATTTCCTTATAATGGAGTTGAGGTCAGTATTCCTACTGATACAAATGTCCCTTGTAATGCATTGACAAAAGGTGTTGATACCTTTGTGCCTCATAATAGAGCAGTCTCTACAAATGAAAGTTCAAAAGCCCTGATGAAAGACTTCAAAAAGAAATTGAAAATTACCAATACTAGCATGGATGGATACAAGATAGAACAAGTACTTTCATTAGTCTCTCTTCCTCCATCGTCGAAACAGTTGGGAAAACCATTAGAGGCTATGAAAACACAAACTTCAACTCTGAATATCATATATGATGGTCTTTTTGTACAATTTTCTACTTCCCTGGCAGATGAAATAGAAGAGGATGTTGTTCTAAAATGGCTTTTTAAGGAAGATAGTGAAAACAAGTAAGTACGGCATTGTGAGATTTCCTCAACAAAATATGGTCCAGGCTACAAAATGATTCAATGCATGGGATATTCGGGTACTGGTCCCTTGGGAAAACATCAACAGGGTATTATTGAACTGATTTAGCTACAAACAAAATCAACAAATGATAAGGCTAGACTAGGGTACAAAAAGACATCAGACTAAAAACATGCTTCTAAGTCTAAGTGGCAGAAAAGGATATCGCCTTCAACATTACAGGAAACAAACACTCAACAAACTCAAGCAGAGTGTGTAAAAGAGAAAGAGGAATCAACAATCAAGAAAGAAGAAACAGTCAGCACTCAAGCTCTAATGGTGTCATCTACAACAATACAAGAAGTTGAGGTCCCAAAGGATATAAGAGATGAAGTAGAAAGAATCAGAGAATTGTTTGCACCATTGAAAGATCTAGTCACATACACTGGTAGGCAGCAAGTAGATGATTTAGGGACTGACTCAAATGAGTATGAATGGGGTCTAGACCACCTCTCAAATACATCTAGTACAGAAACTCTAGAAGAGTCTAGCGGCATCACAGATGATACTCAAGAGCTGGTGTGCTTAAAGCTAGAAAAGGAGATACGGGAAATCAGACAAAAAAGACAAGCAGACTATGAACAAGGGCTGAAGGAAGGAAGAATATCAGAAAGTTTTTCATCCATTATATACCCCTGTAATAAGATAGAACAATCAGGTATGGGATTACACAAGAAGAATTGGAAGCTACAGAAGCAAAACCAGTCATCAGTCCAGAGGAAGCTAAATGGAGTAGACAACGGGGAGTCATAGAACCATCAAGATCATGTCAATAGGTGTGTCATATACAAATGCTAATGAGCCAAATCTTGAAGGAACTTGCAGCATTAAAGATGTTGGTGTTGATACAATACATACATTCACTCAACCACTTGAAGAAGACTCGGAAACTTTATCCAATGACTCTCAGGACTCTGATAATAGTCCTGTTTATGACAATATCTACTCAGCATCAAACTTTGAATCCTCTGATATAAATGGCAAGAATCTGTCTACTAATCTTGTTACTGTCGAACCTCGATATGAAGTTCACCTTGGCATAGAGAATGATGCTACAAGTAGGTCTATTGGATTAGGTCAACTAAATATTAACGTGCACTTTAATAATCATGTTCTGACTTTTCTTGGTCTCGAGATATTTACGCAAGGTATCCTTCTGGAACTCAACTTTTTGATCCATAGTTGTGATGAAAATACCATGAACTCCCTCGAACCTATCCACACTCTATCTTTGGTACATCCTAAATTAATTGACTGTAGTCTACAAGACCAAACCATGAATGTACCTACTTTTGCCAATGACTACACACTAGCTTATTACCTAAACATAGTTCAACCCATGTACTTTTCCACCAATGAACAGAGTGAAAACATGACTGAAATAGATATCAAGTATCTTAGTCACAAATATCAGAAAAATAAAAATAAATGATTTGATGGCGAAAACCACATTATGGCGGTGTCGGAATCTAAAAAAGAGAAAATAAAGGACGTACCTAAGGGTGAAAACCTCTCTGAGGCGCCTGAAGGTGAGATACTTGATATACTACCAAGTTACTTCTAGGAGAGATCTTCTATATTGATTGAGCCAACTCAGCCAGTGAACATCGGGAGTCAAGAGACACCACACATCATTCATGTAGCTCAATCATTATCAATGGAAGAATTGAAAGATTTCACTCATCTCTTTTTAGAAAAGAAGATCAATTTTGCATGGACATACTGTGATATGCCAGGCCTCGATCCTGATCTTATCATGTACCATCTTTCTATCACACCAAGAGTTAAACCAGTCAAGCAAAAACCCTGCAAGATGCACCCTCACATGGCACTACTAGTCAAAGTTGAGCTAGAAAAACTGCTAAGAGCTAGATTTATCAGAGCTATAGACTATGAGGAATGGATTTCAAACATAGTACCTATGTCAAAAGCAGACAAATCTATTAGGGTTTGCACAGACTTCAGAGATCTCAACAAAGCTTGTCCAAAGGATGACTTTCCATTACCAAACATTGATATGATAGTTGATATGACTACTGGGTATGAGATATACTCACTAATGGAAGGATTCTCCAGTTATAATTAGATAAAAATAGCTCCTGGAGATCAAGAAAAGACAGCTTTCACCTGTGCATGGGGAACCTTTTGTTGGAATGTCATACCATTTGGGCTGAAGAACACAGGAGAAACTTATCAAAGAGTAGTAACAACTATATTTCATGACATGATGCATAAGAATATGGAAGACTATGTTGATGACACTTTACTAAAGACTATGAAGAGATCCATGCATATTCAAGAGTTAGGCCCTATACTAGATAGAATGGAAAAATTCAAACTCCGTCTAAATCCAAAAAAAGTGTGCATTCGGAGTGACATCTAGTAAACTACTTGGCTACATCATTTCAAAGAAGGGAATCGAGGTTGATCCTGAGAAGGTCCAAGCTATAATGGAAATGCCACCTCCGAAGAACATCAGTCAAATGAGAAGTTTACAGGGACGTCTCCAATCAATCAGACGTTTCATTTCTCAGCTGGCAAACAAAGCTCAACCTTTCACAAAAGTATTGAGGAAAGGAGAAATATACAACTGGGATCGAGAATGTGAATGATACCTTCAGTAGATCAAAGAGTACCTATCCAATCCACCAATACTAATGCCACCAATTCAGGGAAAACCATTGATTTATACATATCAGCCACTGATTCATCATTGGGGGCACTTCTGGCACAATAGGATGAAAATAAAAAAGAGAGAGCTATATATTACATCAGCAGAACATTGGTGTCTTATGAAATGAACTACACTATAATAGAAAAAGCATGCTTCGCATTAGTCTTTGCATCACAAAAATTGAGACACTACATGTTGGCACATTCCATCAAGCTAGTAGCTAAGATTGATCCGCTCAAGTATCTTCTCAACAAAGCAACACCCACCGAAAGATTGGCAAAATGGGTCATGGTACTTACAAAGTTTGATATTGAATATGTGAAATGTAAAGCCATTAAAGGATGGGTAATTGTATATCAACTTGTTGAAGCTCCACTTGAAGACACTCAACTGTTGCATATAGAGTCTCCAGATGAATCAATAATGCACCTTACTCAACAATCATGGAGGATGTTCTTTGATGGATCTTTCACCCAAAATGGTTTTCGTGCTAGAATACTATTTATCACTCATAAATATTCAATCTTGAAGGCTTACAAGATTCTTTTCCCTTCCATAAACAATATTGCAGAGTATGAAGCTTTGGTAAATGGGATCAAGCTAGCTATTGAATGGAAGGTTGTTGAATTACATATCTATGGATATTCTCAACTAATTATCAATCAAATCAATGATACATATCAGACTTGAGATGAGAAACTGATGCCTTATAAGAGGATGGTTGATGATCTCAAGAAGTATTTTACTTTTGTATCATTCCAGCAGATTCCCAGATCAGTAAACAAAGCAGCAGATGCTATGGCCACCTTGGTATCTATACTTGAGTTACAGGAATCTAATTTTCACTTTGAATTCCTGGTGGAAGAGTTACATTACCCTACCTATGATTCTCTAGAGTCCCAGATAGTTTGTTCTATTATTGGACATGACTCATCTCCATATAACCATATTTACTCTTATCTGCGTGACCAAATTGTTCCAGAAAATATTACCCATAATGAGAAAAGGAACTTAACCCGAAATGCTTCCCTATATGTCATCATTGCTAGCAATTTTTTTAGATGAAGTTTGGACGATACATTGCTTAGGTGTCTAGAAATTGAAGAATCTAAATGTGCATTATCGGAAGTCCATGAAGGTATTTGTGGATCTCATTCACATGGTCTTACTTTAGCTCAGAAACTACTAAGGGCTGGCTACTACTGGCCAGACATGGAGAAGGATGCTATAAAGTTTTCTAAAACTTGTGAGAAATGTCAGCTACATGGAAATCTCATACATGCTCCAGCAAGGGATCTTATACCCTTCATCACACATTGGCCTTTCCAACAATGGGCCTTTGATCTCATTGGTTAGATTTATCCTGCATCATCCAATGGACACAAGTTTATCATAACTGCCAGTGAGTACTTCACTAAGTGGGTAGAAGTAGTTCCTCTCATCAAAGCAACTGGTAAACAAGTAGCTCTATTCATTCTAAACCATATCATTTGCAGGTATGGGATACCTTCATCCATCATGACTGACAATGGAGGACTATTCAAAAATAAAAATCTAGACGAGCTCTGTGAGAAATTCAAAATTAGACAGCAATTGTCATCTGTATATTACCCTCAAGGTAATGGATAAGATGAGGCATCTAACAAAAACCTATTGACTATCTTACACAGAACAGTAAACAAATCTGGGAAGGATTGGCATCTACAGCTCAATCCTGCATTATGGGCTTACAGAACAAGTATCAAAACTCCTACTGGGGCTACACATTTTTCTTGATGTATGGGTCCAAAGCAGTATTACCTATTGAAGTAGAAATACCATCTCTAAGACTTTCTTTGCAAGGTCTTGTTACTGATGAAGACTATAAGATATCTAGATTGCAAGAACTCGAATTGCTGGATAAACGTCGACAAGTATCGTTTGTTCATCTCAGAGTGTATCAAAAGAGAATGTCTAGAGGATATAACAAGAAGGTTTGACAAAGAGAATTTCAGGTTGGTGACCTAATTCTGAGAGAAAATCCTAAAAATCAATAGTTTCAAGACAACAAAGGGAAGTTTGAACCCAACTGACTGGGTCCCTACATCGTTACTACAGTATTTGGCTCTGGTGCCTATCTTCTCTCAACATCGGAAGGAGAACAACTTCATGAACTGATTAACACCATCCATTTGAATAAATTCTTCGCTTAGCATTCTCTGCTCCAAGCAACGTGTACAGCTGAAAAAGTCCTGAAAAAAATCATAAAAAGTCCTGAAAAAATAAAAAAAAATCATAAAAAATCATTAAAAAAAAAAAGAAAAAAAAAATGCCCTAATGAAAACCTGGTAAACAGGCATCTTGGTAAAAAAAATAAAAATAATAATCTCTTCCAAGTAGGTGAAAACCTGGCAAATAGGCGCCTCTTGAACTCAATGCTCCATCTATCAACACAACGTTGGCATTTCCTGCTTTCATATATCTTTATTATCGCTTGTACATATATTTCAATCACTTTTGTGACATCTAGGTTCATTGGAACCCTCATGGCTTGAAACTGGTCAATGTCCTATTCTTAGGTTAATTAACAGAGCAATTACATGTCCTAAGCAGTATCAACCAAGTCATCTTTTCGTCAGTGGAACCTGGTCATCCACTCTGAGTGAGTTACCTGTCTCCTAACTACCGAAGATTTTTTATCACTGAGTATACAAGCAAAACAACGAAATTGAAAACAATCACTAAACAATTTGAGCTATGAATGAAAATTTAATTTGTATGCTATCTTTTATATTAATTTTTGATTATTATCCCTCTGAGTAACTTGAGGAAGTCTATCTTGACTAAGAGGAGCAAGGATTGGGAGCATAATATTTTCTTTGTTTTCTTCTTGTAGGAGTGATCCGATGATTTGGAAACATCTAATAAGTTGGGTGTCTGTGATAAGAGCCTTCACATCAAGATGAAATCGCCACACATACCTCGACTCCACTTATGCTACAAGGATGTTCCCATCATTTCTTTGTCTGTTTGGAGGGAATTTATTTATCATGCAATCTGGGTCCCTGTGAAATTTGTCCAAGGATATGAACGAAAAAAGGGTCATTGCGGACAAGATAATTAATATTGCACATGAAAAGAAAGGAACTCTAATCTGCCTGTTATGTTTGTTATGCTCAGTGATGAAACTTAAGCATTTTAAATCCAGTGACTAGGTTTAGGTTGCATTTCATTTTGCATCTCATTTTGCATTTCATTCTGTATTTGGTGAATGTAGAGTGATTTCGGTATGGTAATAATCTCTCTATCTTCTGAATGAGAGTTGGATGCATCATCATTTCTTAGCTAAGTGGTCATCATTTCTCTGATCGAGTACTTATGTATTGAGATGTTAGCTGCATACATAAGCATCTTATATAGATTCATACATTTCATTATCACTCATTTGCATTCATTTTATTGCATAAAAAAGAAAGAAAAAAATATATTTGCATTACTCATTACTCATTTTCATCATTTATTTGCATATGAAAAGAAATAAAAACAAACATTCATATTCATCTGCATTACATACATCCATGTTAAATAAAAAATGCATACATATAGAATAAAGCATATAGAAGACATCTCATAATTGATCAACACAAGTACCATGAAGTCCAATCAAATCTCATATATATATAATCATCAAGTCTGGGGGTACAAAATAATGTCAACTGACATATACAAACTCCCATCAGTGCAAGAATTGTAAGGGCTACAAAAAATAGGTGTCTACAAAAAATCTTCGAGCTACAAGAAGAAAATATAGCTCTCGGCCTCTCCCTCATCGCCTGGTGGAGGAGGTGGAGCTTGCTGATCGGGATCCTGATGAGGTGCTCACGCTCCCTCAGACTGTGCCATGTACTACGAGTAGGGTACAACCTACTGCGCTATAGGAACAGCTACGCGGTAAGCTGCAACGTAGTAAGCCATCTGACTGGTTTGGTGTTAAACCTCCTGCTGAAGAGCGTCTCTCTCTGCCCTCATCGTCATGACTTGATGATCGTGCTCTGCTCTGAACTCCACAAGCTGATGATCTTGCTCAGCCCTAAACTCTGCTAGTTATCAGTCTCACTCCGCCAATTGAGTCTGTGCCACTGTCAGCTATGACTACAAACCTTCTACGCATACTCTCATCGACCACGTTGTGTTGGCCCCCTGCTCTCTCGTAGGCTCTCCACCCCCATCTCCTCCACCATCTCCACCTCTAGATCCACCCTGCTCCTCTCATCTCTATCTCACCTATCTCGGAGCTACTCTCTCCTCCTCACCTCCACCCTCAGACATCCTCACTCCACTTAGTCTCACACCCTGTGCCCCAAGGGATCCACCCTCTCCCCTCTGTTGCCTACCTCCAGCTGGAAACCTGCTGCTACTAGCACCAGGATCACCACCTACCCACCTCGGAGCCTCGACTCTCTGTCCCTGTCTCTATCCCTATCCCTGACCCTCGACTAATGTTTGTGATCTACCAATGAGTGGGCGAGTCATGAACAAATCCCTGCGAACAACCCTCCAATCATCCCACGGCTCTAGACCCCTATACGGTCTCCATGTCATGGCTATCAAATCATCCAGCTACCATCTCCAAAAATTTGTCTTGCCCAGATGGGGCTGAGTAACATATCCTGAATATCTATATACAATGGGCTGACCAGGATCTCTACTGTCATTTACGATCGGCCTACAAACTAGGAGGTGCTCCCACGCCCATACCTATAATATTAAAACTCCTGTAGCCATACTCTTCCCCTCCCAGAAGACGATCTCATGCATCTCGCGATACATATGTGCTAATAAAAAAGAGCCCCAGCCTAACCTTTGAGGGGTCTCAATAAGCCTCTCCAACATCCTGCCCCATCCACACAAAAAACCCTGTTGTCCACTGTCTGATATCAGAAAGCAGCGATAAAACCTGTCAGGATGCAAGCCAGTGGAAAGTCCTCACTGTACCTAGTCATCATCACATCCCAACTGATAGAACGTGTCAAAATGTCAGGATCTCTAAAAACATGTCTAACAATGAGTAACCTAGGAAGTTGCACTCCATCATAATCAACCTTCCCTCCAGCAAAAGAGATACAAAGAATCCTATAAACATCCTCGGGAGTGATGGTCATCTCCCCAACTAGAAAATGGAATTTGTTATGCTCAGAATGGAATCTCTCTACAAGTGCAGTCAACATTCTGTGATTCCCACAGATATCAGGTAAATCAAGAAGGTGGGTCAATCTACACAAATCAATATGTGCCCGGTCAACCTCTGACAACTGACGCACTAATGTCATCATCAGTGGATATACACATCTGAAAAGAACATGAGGCAATCGAACCTACAAAAGTCAAACAAACAACCATCAGGAAACATTTCAAATTAGCCTACGAGAGAAGCAAAACATCACACAAATTCAACTACATCAACTACAAAATCAAAATTTCAAGTTTGCACCTTCAAAAATGCTCACTGTTTTTCAAACAACAAAACATAGTAGAGGCAACAACTCGTACAAGTCAAAAATAGGTCTAGTACGACAAAAGTCTCCCATACAACGAAAGACTAGCCCTGGGATGACAAAAGGGGCTCTTTTGAATGTTCTCGTACGATACAATGGTAGGTCTAGAATGACAAAACTGGTGGGCTAAAATGAAAAAATAGACTTCATTAGTTTGTCATACGAGATAGGATCCTGTCTCACACGACAAAATGAGAAAACACGACTTCAATGTGCCAAAAATTGAAAAATTCAACAAAAAAATTTAAAATTTGAATTAATAATAGGCTTAAGATAGATCACTTACCGTTGACTCGTAGTTTCGCGGTCGATTATGTCATCTTTGGCACTCAAATCGATGCATATGAGTGGGAACCGCCATTTTTATTCACAGAAGACTTTTCAAATTTTCAAACTTGGAGGGTTAAAATGATTTGAAAATGACACTTTTACCCCATATATAGCCAAACCCTAATTTTTCAACTTGCTCCGATGGACATGAAAATTGTACCCATAGCTAATTTTCCCGTTTTGATTCCATTTTCAGGATTGAAATCGAAATACAAGATCATTTTCCTAGTCAATTTCACAATTTGGACCACCTAGCGCTTTTTCATCAAAAGCTCATTCTTTTTTCAAATTGCGCCCAATTTCTCATGAATCGATGTTAAATCTCAATTTCTCATCAATCAACGTTGAATTTTCAAATATTCCTCTGAATCATTTATGCTTAAATCAAAATCATCACCAAAAATTGTCTATAATCTTGTACCCTCACTATCTTTCGATTTCGCTCCTGAGGGGGCATACTCATGACCTCGCATCTTCAAAGTCGAGAAAATTTTCAAATATTTACCAAAAGTCGAGCAAAAAATCTTTTTCAACTAAAGAAAATCAAATTCTTATTGCTAAGGGGCATCTCAACTTCATCACTTCACATCAAGTTGAGATCTCTTGATCATCTAAATCGAATAAATCGCTAGGGGCATATCAGTTTCATCACTTCAAATCAAGCTGATATTTGTTTTCATCTGAATCAGTCTCTTAATGTTAATCAGTTTCATCGCTTTTCATCAAGATGATTATTCATTTAAACTCAATTAAGGGTTTAAAGAGTATCTTTGATCATACGTTCAATCTAAGCAGGTGTTCAGTTTCATCGCATCAAATCAAGCTGGACAACTTATCTTCGCTCATCATATCTTGATCCATCAAGTTCAAGATCGATTTATATTTGCTCGCTGAGTCTAGTTCAATCAAGTTCTAGATCAGTAAGATCCGCTTCTTGATCAATCAAGTTCAAGTTCAGTATCTTTTCTCTCTATCGTTCCTAGTTCAATCAAGTTCAGGATCGGTATCACTTTAATCAACTTTGTTCAGCTTCATCAATTCAAATCAAGCTAAACACCTTGCTCTTCATCTGGTTCGTGATAAATCAAGTTCAGAATTGGCATCTCCTAGACATCAACTATTCTTTGAACCAACGCGTTGCTTGCAAATTCATTCAAAGAGGGGCAAATGTAATACCCTAAAATTGGTCATCTAAACCATGGGCCCCTAATCTAGACAACATCACCAAGGTCCTAGCCAAAGGCAATTAAATCAATCTTGAGCACATTAATTAATTCTTTAATCATCAAATATTGCATGGCAAGTCAATTACTCAATATTAATTAAATATTTATTTAATTAATTGAATCATTCCAAGAATATCATTTTTGATCAATTATCCTATTTAATTTATTAAATATCCTAGCATATTTCATTAATTAATAAATTTGCCATTTAATCATGCAAAAGAGGAATTAATTTATCACAAAGCAAGAGTTAAATTGAAAATAAAATAAAAGAATTGAATTGAGAGAGAAATCAAACTTGAGATATTATTTCTTTTTCTAAATTGAGAACTTGAAATCAAAATAGCAATTAAATTGAATTATTCTCTAAAATTAGAACTCAAAGCTTTTAAGAAAAAGAAGTTCAGTTGCATTGAAAAAACTCTTTTCTTGAATAAATCAAAGAATTGCCTATTTTTATCACAAGTGCATGGAATCAATTAATTCTTATTTCCAATGCAACTTGAACTTCTTATTTGAATGCATTTCAATTAAACTATAATTGGAATCTATCTCGAAGTTAACTGAACCTGATTTTTCAATTATTCAATTAATTCTAAATTGTGCTTTTTCTTGATCTCTCTTGTGAATTTCTATAAATTCATCCTTTAGCTCTCATTCAAATCACCCCAGAGATATTTGAGAAACACCTTGGAGATTATTATTATGCTGATTTTGCTCTAGAGTCATTGAAGATCTTGTGCTTACTTTTTGAGATTATTGCATATTTAGTTTACTCATGATTGCTTGAATCCATCATTGCTTAAATTATCCATCCATCTTGCATCCGTTTAGCTTAATCTCATGCTCATATAGATTAAATCCTTCATCTTGGTGTAGTCTAGTCACTAGTATTGCTTATAAAAATCTGAGAGCAATCTTATACTCACATCTTTTAGAAGGCAATTAGTCGCTTTGTTATGGTTTATTATTTATTGATTATTGATTTACTAACCATACATGTAATGACTTAATTGAAGTGTTTTGTCTGCATCTATCAGACTCTTTTCAGTTTTTTCACACACACACTATGTGATAACTTTTGATGTTTATACCTTTGTACTTAAGGGTTTTGAATTTGTATATTTTCAAAAGAATGATGAAGAATATATTGAGTTCATATGTCATGAATGTATTTGTGAGTTATTGTTACTAATTTCTCATATGTTGAATTAGTAATCCCTTTATGCATTGGTGTAATACAATGGCTTTCAGTTCCATGATCTATGTGATTGATTTGATGAAACACATCATTTCCTAGTATCTTGACTTGCATGTGCTAGTACAACTCATCTCTTCATATGTTGAGGTTTATTGTAATTCTTTCATCATCATTGTATGTTTCAACATATTTGGTAATAAACCTCTTTTGTAATCATTATTAGTTGTGTAATCTCAATTGGTCTTCGTATATCTACTGTTGGGGTTTCTGTGAGTCGTCTTTCCTTAATTTTATGTTTTCTCCTTTATGTACTTTGAGGTAAAAAGTACACAAAAATCTCAAATACCCCCATCATACAAGGGAGATGCCCCTCTCAAACACAAAGGAAGATTGTGGTTTTACTACAATCTCTCCAATTGTTGGAACGTTTGTCACTTCTCTTCGGGTAAACAAGGTCAGTTTCAAGAAAACAACCGCAATGACAAATCTGTTTACCAACATGTCCCAAAGATGAAAGGTTGAAAAAGTTGGTAGGATTTCGGTCTGGAGCTAACGAAGTGATCTAGGTGACCAAAAAGACAACAGCGATGGTACACGACCTCTGATGATGTGGAGGAAGACGCCATTTGTTGTGTTGAATTGGTACAAGTTGTGATTTTTGATATTAAATTTATCCCCCATTTTAACGGGAATGTATTTTTTGAGAGATGCAAATCTAAAGTAGAGGAAGATAAAGAAAGGAGTTGCGACAGGGAAGCAAAATTTCATTGATCAGAGGAGGTTGCCCCCAACAAAATGAAACTGAAGTTTGAAATAGATATTGCTAACTGATAAATCAAAAACATACTAGCTACAGGCTAACATGTTGGATGGTAAGATGAAGGATAGATTAATATGGATGATATATAAGATAGCATAATAGGAACGAACTCACTTTGGAGGGAAACCCCTTATTACAAAAAGATACAAGATAAGCGGCCACTATGATATGAGATAAGATATGAGATGTGCCAGTGTGGATAGCAAAGTGCATTATTCTACATAACTATATGATAGAGTGATGATGTTTGTGAGATCATGCCAGTATGGATAACCATACGATAGGGCAATATTTTGCCAACACGGGTAGTGATACAGTAGATAGACATGTGATAAGGTGATGATTTTATTGGTATGGGTAGCGATACGCTATATAGCCATGTGATAGGGCGATCAAGGATAAATTTGATAAGTAGCAGATTGGCTCCTACCTAGGCGAAAAAGATCAAGTGGTTTGGCCCCCACCTAGCCAAAAATGAAAAAGTGATGGATAAGAAATGTAAATGCAAGAGGATAAATAACAAATGGAGATCATGCAAAAATACAGTTATGATGGCCCCCCCTTAGAATGATAGACTTGAAAGGCATGTCATTCTGTTGGATTTTGCCAAGATCAAGGGCACAATGAAAAGCATAAAAGAGACAATAGAATGACAAGAACAAACTGTATTCTCATCAATATAAAAATGATCAACTAGATTAACCAATACAATGAATAGAGGCCTGCTTATATAGGCAAGGCCATATGGATGTATGAGCACACAAATATGACATGTGGCTCAATGAGAAACAAGGGTAGGTAGGAAATAGGTGTGGGTAGGTAGGAGAAATAATATAATATTCCACATGAGGTGGATCACCCACCGAAGGTGGAATTATCATTCCACAATAAGTGGATATGATAGTGTAATAACAAGATCAACACCATAAAAAGTGAAATTTCTCCTACACACACTATCCCAATGTGACACAAACACCCAAGTGTCTCATATCCAAACTACTATGAAATGCATTATCCTAAGTTAACTTAAGTAAGTGTAATAATATCCATAATGAATATTTATTTACACCAACACCCCCCCTTAAGTGCAACTTAGGGGAATGAAGACTCAAGTCAACAAATGCAAGATGGGTCCCGACTACTAGGCCATGATAGGTACCCATGTACAAAATGCAAATGCAAGCAAAACTATGCAATGCAATCTCTCACAAACGGAGAAAGGGAGAAAACCCAGTGGGAAAAAACTCCCCCCCAAAAGAGAGATGAATGTACAAAAGAATCTCAAAGAAGAAGGACAAAACCTCAAAGAGGAAAAAGTCCCCCCCATAAGAGAGGAAGGAGAAGTCAGCTGAACCCCCCTAATGACACATCCCGCACCCCCAAGAGAGCTCACAACTACTGGAACTTACTCTCAGTGAAAGGTTTGGTGAATATGTCAGCAACCTGCTCTGCTGTAGGACAATACTGCAAATCAATGACCTGCTCCTGGATGAGCTCTCGGATATAGTGCATATGAATCTTGATGTGTTTGGTCTGCTGGTGCTGGACCGGGTTCTTCGAGATGGCAATAGCACTCTGATTGTCACAATGTAGGACTGTCGGTCGTGGAGTGGTGAAACCAAACTCTGTGAGAATCTGCTGGAGCCAAATGGTCTCAGTTGTTGTGTTAACAGCACCTCGATACTCAGCCTCAGTTAAAGAGAGAGCAATAGCATGTTGCTTCTTGCTCTGCCAACAAATGGGGCCAGAACCAAGGTGAAAACTGTAACCAGAAGTAGACTTACGATCAACGAGATTGCCAGCCCAATCGGAGTCTGTGTAACCAACCAAGCGAAGTCCTATGCCTGCGGCATAGTGAATCCCATAGTGAGGTGTACCCTGGATGTAATGTAGAATGCGTTTGGCGGCTTTCCAATGAAGCTCATGTGGTTCCTGCATGAAGCGGGAAACCATGCCAACTGCAAATGAAATATCAGGGCGTGTATGAGTCAAGTAGATGAGACTACCCACAAGCTGACGATACAAAGTGCCATCAACTGGTGGAGAAGAACACTGAGCCTCAAGTTTGACTCCTGAAAGAAAGGGAGTCAGGGCAGGCTTACAATTAGCCATATGAAAGCGTGCAAGTAGATCAAGAGCATACTTGGGCTGCGATAGAGTAATCCCAGAAGGTGACTATGAAATCTCTATCTCGAGAAAGTAGTGCAAAAGACCCAAGTCAGTCATAGAAAATCTGTCATGCAAAGCAGATTTGACCCTGCTAATGATGGATGAAGTACTCCCTGTAATGATCAAGTCATCAACATAGAGCACAAGTATCAAGTGAGAGTCATCCTGTCACAAAATGTAGACATTCGGATTGGAATGACAACTGGTGAAACCTGCAGAGAGAAGAAAGGAATCCATCTTGGCATACCAAGCCCTGGGGGCCTGCTTAAGGCCATAGAGAGATTTCCTTAGTCTGCAAACCAAGGAAGTATCCTGGATGAAACCCTGTGGCTGCTCCATATAAATCTCCTCATCAAGGTCACCATGAAGAAAGGCACTCTTCACATCCATCTGATGTACAGCCCAACCATGAGCTACAGCAATAGCAAGTGTCAAACGAATGGAGTTCATCTTGGCTACGGGTGCAAAGGTCTCAGTATAGTCAACACCTGCAACCTGTGAGAAACCTTTTGCAACAAGCTGAGCCTTATACTTATCCACACTACCATCCGCTGCAAACTTGGTCCGATAGATCCACTTACATCGAACCATCTTTCTCCCCTTAGGGAGATGGACTAGATCCCATGTGTTGTTCCTCATCAAGGAACTATACTCTTCCTCCATAGCTTGGTCCCACTCAGGAACCCCTGATGCTTCCCTAAATGTCTGTGGATCGAAAGTGGTAGCAATAAATGCATGCGGAAGATCCTGATGTTGTGATCGAGTTCTTCGTGTATCTGAAGGATCCCCAACAAGAGAACCCACGGACTCAAGTGTCTATCGAGCCCAACGAGGTCTAGGTGGAGGTGGAGAACGAGGCTCCTCAACTGCAAGTGGACCCTGTGGAGGTGGAACCCTGCGAGTCAGAGTTGAGGGAGTCTCATCATCTGAATCACTAACATCACTATCCACAATGGAGGAAGGTGGAGGAGGTAGAGAGGCTAAGCTAGGAGAGCTTTCCTCAAAGTGAACACTCCTCTCAATGAATACCTCATGTGTCTCTGGATCCATCAATCTGTATGCCTTAACACCCTCAGGATATCCAACAAATATGCAAGGTCAACTCTGAGGTTCCAATGCCTTGCATTTTTGTGGAGGTATGCGAGCCCATGCTGGACACCCAAAGACTCTGAAATGTCTTACAATCGGTTTCCTACCAGCCCAAGCTTCAAAAGGAGTAATACCTTGTAAAGCTTTGTGAGGAACCCGATTCTGGATGTGTGTGGCACAACTGATAGCCTCAGCCCAAAAAGCGGGATCAAGAGAACGTGCATGAATCATACAGCTAGCCATTTCTTTGAGAGTTCTATTCTTGCGTTTTGCAACCCCGTTCTACTATGGAGTGTATGCAAAAGAATGCTGAAGATCAATCCCCTCAAATATACAAAAATCCTCAAGTCTTTTGTTCACATATTCTCTTCCATTATCTGTGCGAAGAATCTTGACCACTTTCCCTGATTGCTTCTCCACACGAGTCTTGAAGTCCTGAAATCTGTCAAATACTTCACTCTTATGAATGAGAAAGTAGACCCAAGTGAAGCGGGAGTAGTCATCAATGAAGGTAAGAACATAGCGGGCCTTACTAAATGAAGGTGCTAGAAATGGACCTGCTACATCACTATGAACAAGTTGAAGAACTTCCAAAGCTCTCCAAGTTTTCTCTTTATCAAATTTCTCTTCGGGATGCTTTCCCATGGAACAACCTAAACATACACACTCTGAAAAGCTGATTCGAGGAAGACCTGTGACCATGTCTTTAGTGCTGAGCTGTTGAAGATAGCGGTAGTTGAGGTGACCAAACCGCTCATGCCATAGCTTACTTTCTGAATTTGAATGAGTAACCAAGGCCCTAGAAGGTGAACTTGGCACAAAGTGGGAGAATGAATAAAGCCTTGAGTTGTCATTGACTTGTCCCACTGCTACCAAGGCATCATCATCAAGTTCCTTTACCACAACTAAATCTGGTGTAAACTCAACCTTTTTCCCATTCCCATAGTGAGTGATTTGGTAGATGGAGAGAAGGTTGGTAGACAAGTTAGGAACATAGAGAACATTCTCAAATGTTCCATCATCCATGTCAACTGAACCTTTCCCTTCAACCTCTACTTGTGTGTCATCACCTATGTAAATGTGAGGTACCTTAGATGGCTCCAATGAAGAAAACTGCTCCTTTGTAGAACCCATGTGATATGAGGCACCCGAGTCAAGTATCCATTGTTGTGAAGAACCTGTTGTAGCCACAAATGCTTGCCCTTTTCCCTTAGACTGTGAGGAAGAAGAAGAAGATGAATCCTTCTTTATGTAGGCGAATGGCAAGTTGATGTTGTTTTTCTTGAGAAGATTGGTTAACTCATCAACTTGCTTTGCGTGGCATCGATGCTTATCATGACCATACTTTTTGCAATATGCACAAGTTGGTTTATCCTTCTTAGGTGGTGTCCCCTTCTTGGAAGAGGATTGAAAATTGCCTTATGATGGAGAGGATGATTGTCCCTTTTCCTGGTGTGGTTGAGACTTAGATTGCTTCTTCTTCTTCTTGTTGGAATCTTTGCCTTGTATTCCTTGATTTCCTTGATTTTCTACCAAAGCCTTGGACTTTGAAGACTTGAGAAACCCCATGTTCAACAATTTAGTTTGTTCTAATATCAACATTTCTGTGAAAGCATCAAATGAAGGCATAACATAAGAACTCCCCACTGTCAAACGATGAGTTTGGAAGCTAGACACAAATGCTGCATATTCTAGTGCAAGCTTATCCAACAAATTGAATATCAATTGAGCATCCTTTTTGTCAATTCCACAATCCTTTAGCTTTGCTCTTAGCTCATTTGCTTTGGTTACATAATCTTGGATTGTATCAAAATTCTTGGGATCTAAGTTGGTGAGCTCATTATCAATCTGATAGCCTCTGATTTCATCAACTTGTCCATACAATTTCTGAAACATATCCCAAGCCTCCTTGATTGTTGTACACTTCTCAATGTGGAAAATGAGGTCATCTGATACATACTTGCGTAAGGTTCCAAGAACCATGCAATTCTTTGTGAGCCATTCTAATTGAGCATTTGGATCAGCCTTAGGATCAGGTGGTGTTGTTATTGTTCCATCTATGTAGTGTGTGAGACCTTTTTCCATTAGTTTACTCTATACTTTAATTTTCCATGATGCATAATTATGTGGAGTTAATGGTGGAAACTTATTAGGACTCATTGCAACAAGAATGGAAAGAGCACAAAGAGAGGCACAATCACACAAGACACCCCCCCAAATTCACTCAATCAAAGAACCCCCCCCAAATGTGATGATTTTGGCACTTTATAAGTAGTGCGTATACAATGGGCCACTTGCAAAAAATGGCAAAGTGGACTTCTGATTTACAGTTTTACAACTACCTCAATAAGGCCAAAAGAGACTCAAACTGATAATGCAAGAGATCTAACTAAGATCCAAGCAATTTACAAGAACCTAATAGGCCAAATAAGACCAATATCTGAAAGTACAATTTTCACTCAAAATCTCTAAAATCTGATCATAGATTCTGAAAGTAGATGAAAAAATAAGCACTTTCAAAAAAAACGGCACCTGAAAAGGAGGTCGTATGAGCTCAAACGAGGCCTTTGAAGTTGCAGAATTGAGGATTGGACAGGTACAACTGAGAGAATCCGAAAATTCTGAAAAACCTGTGCATCAAAATCAGAAAATAACCACACCACTGCGAAGATCACAAAATTTTAGCCCATTTCAAAAAAAATTGCACCAAAAAAGGAGCAAAAATGAGCAAGATATGGCCTTCCAAAGTTGGACTGCAAAACTGAAAAGCCCAATGGAGAGGGGTTAAAAAATTTTCAAAAAATGCTGATGTGGTGCTGACATCAGCAAAACACTGTGTTAAATTTGACGGCTGTATGACCGTCATGAAAACTTCGCCTCCCTGCTGACTGGGTGTCCGTACTGTACGGACTGCTGACTGTGTCACTAACTGTGCAGGTCGTACGGATGACGTGGCACTGTACGGACTATTTGCATGTCACGGTGACTGGGTAGGCCATACTAACTGCGTGGCGCTATACATGGCGTACGGAGGCTATGTCAGGCCACGTGGCGTGTTTGGGTTGGCTGGACTCTTGCGTGGCGTCACCGGAAGACTGGGCAGCGCCGGGAGTCTGTGCCAGTGGCTGTCTGTGCGTCGTCGGTGCTGGAGACGAGAGGAGCCGGAGTGGAGGACGCGAGAGCCGGAGCTGCCGGAGGTCTGGGTGGCAGATGTCGATGGGTTCGGATCTCGGCACGGGCGGCGGAGCGGTGGACGGGGGAGCCGGAGAACGCCAGAGGCGGTGAGCGGAGGTGCCGCCGGGAACCTGCTACTACCGTCGGCGGGAGATCTCAGCACGGCGTCCGGGACCTGCATGGGCGGCTATCTGCAGGTACGGGCACCTGCGATACCTGCAGAAAATGCAGTGTACAGCGCACGGGGGGGGGGTCTTCGAACCCCCAAACAAATTCACTTTTTTGTTTTTTTTTTTTTAACTTTTTGATTTATTTTTTTTCAAATTTTTTGATTTTTCCAAATTTTGAAAATATTTTTCAGAAAAAGAAGAACAAAATTTTTTTCTGAAAAATAATAATAAATCCGAAAATCCGTACTATATAGCAAAATTGGGAAAAAAAAATTTCTCACCAAAATAGGTCGACTTTATAGTCGAAATTTATGGAAATGGCCTCCTGGATTCAACGGTGATGTCCAAATCGCTGTATGATGCCTCCAAAAAATGAAGATCCCCAAATCCGAAAATAGAAGCCTTCCACGATGTCTCCAAAAACTGATCAATGAAGCCCCAATAGCTCTGATACCATGTTGGATTTTGCCAAGATCAAGGGCACAATGAAAAGCATAAAAGAGACAATAGAATGACAAGAACAAACTGTATTCTCATCAATATAAAAATGATCAACTGGATTAACCAATACAATGAATAGAGGCCTGCTTATATAGGCAAGGCCATATGGATGTATGAGCACACAAATATGACATGTGGCTCAATGAGAAACAAGGGTAGGTAGGAAATAGGTGTGGGTAGGTAGGAGAAATAATATAATATTCCACATGAGGTGGATCACCCACCGAAGGTGGAATTATCATTCCACAATAAGTGGATATGATAGTGTAATAACAAGATCAACACCATAAAAGGTGGAATTTCTCCTACACACACTATCCCAATGTGACACAAACACCCAAGTGTCTCATATCCAAACTACTATGAAATGCATTATCCAAAGTTAACTTAAGTAAGTGTAATAATATCCATAATGAATATTTATTTACACCAACACATTCTAAGGAGAAGAGTTGTTGCGGCATGTCAACATAGCAAGATGTTTTCATGGAATGCCACCAGTAGGAGGTGACACATGAATGTCTAAAATATCAATGATGAATGAAAGAGGACAGGGGGATTTGATAGTGTGGTGTTAGAATTCATAGCAGTGAGAATGTGTAATGCAGCTACAAGATGGGTATATCATTATAATGCCAAAGTTGTCAGATTTGAAGAAGAGCACATGAAGACAAAGATAAAAGAAAAATTCGGGTCAACATGGAAGAAGGCTAAAATGCCCCCAACACTTTGCATTGTCCCCAATTATCAAAAATAAAGATACAATAGATAGAAGTAGAGAGAGAAATAGAAGAAGGTGCATGATAGAAAAATGTCTTATATCCGAGTACCTACGAAGTAAATCGAGTCCTCTAGGGGAGCACAATAGATAAAGACAATCAACCTCTCATATCCAAGAACCTACAAAGTGATGTGGTTCCTCTAGGAGGGAATGAACATATAAGGCAAGCACGGGGAAACACAATCAAGGACGCATACTATGCTACAAGATAAAGAAAGATGGGGCCCTAGAGGCCTTCAATAACTAGGTTATCATCCTCCCAATCTATATCATACTGGGAAGGAGGACAAGACTGAAGTAGGACAATGGCAATAGTGACACTAGATGCCTCACCAGTAGTGAGGGTTATGGACGAAGCAGCAGCAACATCTGTGTCCACAAGCTCGAAGGAGATAAGGGTCAGTGATCATGAAAATATCATAGACAATGTTGGGATGTCCTCCAAGGAGTCAAACATACAAGCCTTTGTAGAGGAAGTAGGTGAATCACTTAGAGAATATGAAACATGTAAAGAATTATCAGCCTTTGGAAGAGGGGTAGTGACAAACTCAAGAGAAGGTGGAGCCTTCTCAACCACACAAAAAGAAACAAGCAGAACAATAGGAACTGAGATGGATAGAGAAAAGGAGGAAGAACATACTTGTGAAGATTTACACTGTCCAAACTCTGGTATAGGGCCCTATTCACGCTTGTGCCTGGGTCAAGAAATAAAAATAGGTTTCCTAATAACCATAGTGAGTTGAAGGACCCCAGGAAAACTCTGATGTTGGAATGGCTACAAAATAGGGGGAGCAGATAGAGATGTGTTGGACACCACCTGCATATGCAACATATCAACAGGCCAAGACAATGGAGGTACATCCGACAAAGAGGTAATGAGGGGTATCTCCAAAGAAGGAGCAATGAAAACATGCACCCGCTTAGGGGCAGGTTCATCAACAAGCCTTGAAGTAGCCTAGAGTAAAATAAAAGATGATGCAGAAAATAGAGTAGCCGATGAAACAGGGACTGATGCAATAGAACTGGGTGATGCAAATGTACCAATGGATTGTAGAGAAGCATCATGTTCTCAATCCATGGCCCATCGATAGCTCTTGCGCTCATGCACATGTTGATTGCGATGAAGATGAGGGCCCCCAAATGAAGCCCAATAGGACTCGGGATCATCATGCTCCATAGGGGAGACCTCTAAAACCATTTCAAGGATAAGAAAAGGCCCAATTGATGAAACATGACGTGCATCCAGGATAGGTACTATGTTCATAGAAATGAGTTCCCTATCTCACTTCGCTCAAGGAGAAGTTGGAGGGACGAAGGGTGCCATCATAGGCTATAAAGCAGGAGCAAGTGGTGATGATCTAACACGAGAGAAATGCTTCCCTTTCTCATACCAAGAAGGCCGAGGGATATCGGCCATGATCAAGGGCTTGAAGGGAGGGAAGACCATAGACTTTGACAACGTGGGTGCCTTTCCCTTATCTACACTAGGTGTAGTCACAGGAACAAAAGACACCACTAGAGGTTGTGAAGTCTTGGGTAGATAGGGAGGTCTATTCAGAGGAACAAGCTTAACTTCAACCCCTGACAATGAGGGGATATGAGGCACTACCCATTCCAAGACATAAATAGACAGAGTAGAGGTCAATGCGGGAAGAGATAATGAATAACTAGGATGAGCTAATTTAGGGGCCAAATCCCCTATCTTGTACTAATAATATGCATGGTACATCAAATCAACATGGGGAAGCATGGGCCCCACAAGAGCAGGTAAAAAATAATCTAGCAAAAAATCTCGATGGTCTACCAGGGATTGATATCCAGTATCCTGGATGACATGCACCAAACCCTCATGAGGAAACTTGAGGCATTTATTAATCACTGAAGGGACCACATCCATAGCAATCAACAAGTGAATGCCTATTTTAACCTTAAATGGGTCCGATTAAGGGATGATCACAAACATACAAGACACGGCCTTGGGTCCCAAGAGGACCATCAAGGTGATACTACCCAAAGGAGAGATAGAGAAACTGTCATGCATCCTCAGGGTTTCTCTGCATTCATCATATGCAAGGGACATATAGAGGAGCAAGCTATCCACAATAAGGGGCATCTAAAGGGGTGAATACTAATGACACGTCAAACACCTTCCCCTTCTGGCTAGGAGGCAAACAAATAGGAGTGATTGTCACCATGTTAATAAATGGCCCATCATCTGAAGGAGGAGGATCTGATATAGAAATAAAATTTGCTGAATGTGAAGAAAAATGATCAAAGTAGATCTGCAAATCACTATTGGTCCTATCAAAAAAATTATTTGACTTGTGCTTCTGCTCACTAACTTTAATCGTACCACTGTCAATGTGTTCTTGGACAATATTCTGAAGATGAAAACATTGCTTAGTTTCATGACCAGGTATGCGATGGTAAGGGCAACTTTGATTTGTAAGGCTTCTCCTGTCCTTTGGGTGTGGACCTTGGAAGTTAAGAAACCAAGTCCTTTCAAGTGTTACTTCTTGAGAGTCAATTCAGGTTGTAAAGGTTCAATGATGCCTTCCTTTCGTAATCCCAGAGGGCTTTTTCCATCATACCCAATTTTTTGTAGAATTTTGAAGCCTTTGCCATATTTCTCACATGGTAGATTGATGTGATCTTGTGTTTCCTCTTCATTGTCTCTGAAAAGCATTTGGTATAAATCTTCCTCTTCTAGTTCACCCCATCTTTGAAAGGTAGTAGGGTCCCATTTGAGCATCATGATGGAGATTTGTTTGTTAGGGTGTGGTCTTCCATATTCTTTTGGGGAACTCATGACTTGTCGTAAGTACATGGTCCAATTTAAAGTATATTCCCCCATGCCCTTGTCTTGAAACTTGCCTTTAAGCTCACCTTGTTTTGATGTCTAAGGTTTTAATGACTCAGGATCAATGTATGCTGAGGAAGGAACAGCCTCACGATTACTGGGAATGATGGTCTCAGTCTTTGATTTCAGATTATTGCAGTATATAAATGGATTTGGATCACCGTTAACTGTTACTTCCATGCCATTATGAGGAAACTTAATGCATTGGTGATATGTGGATGGGACTGCCCTCATTTCATGGATCCAAGGGCATCCTAGCAATATGTTATAAGTGACATTTAAATCCAGGACTTGACAAACCACATCCTTTGTAACTAGCCCAACTCTAAGAGGTAAGGTAACTGTGCCCTTGGATGAATGCTATTCATCGTCATATGCCTTGATGGTGATTTCGTTTGTAGAATTCACAGCTTTATCAGAATATCCCAATTGTGTAATAGTGCTTAATGTGCAAATGTTTAGACCTGCTCCTCCATCTATCAGGACTCTTTTTATTCGATGTTTGTGTATGAAGGCTTCAATGTGTAATGGTGCATTATGTGGCTGGCTTATGAAGGCGTCATCAGCTTCTGTGAAAGTAAGGGAGTGTGGAATAGAAAGATATCCCACCATGGCTTGAAACTGGTTCACATTCAGATCAGTAGGAACGGCAGTGTCTCTCAAGATTTTTTCCAGAATGGCTTTATGTGCAGGAGATATGCGTAATAGCTCAAGGATGGAGATGAGCGCGGGTGTCTTCCCTAGTTGTTCTACAAGGTCATACTCAGGTTTGGTTGATGAAGAAGGGGTGTTTTTAGTTGAAGCACCTTGCAAAGTGATTTTACCTTGACGAGTTGTGACATTACATTCAGAGGTAGGTTCAGAAGAAGATCCAACACCTTTTAGAACGATCTTGGGTCTCTGGGTAGAATTCTCAGACACTTTGTCCTTGATGATAATGGTAGAGACATAATTTTCCATCGAGATGTGATTGATGGTTGAATCATAGTTGTAAGATGCTCTGGTATAGTTGGTTTGATCCTCTGTGGCTTTAGCTTTTCCCTTGCCATGTTTTGGGAATGGTTCCTTAAACATCTCATGTTCTTGATTAGATGAATGTCCCTCAATCTCAATGTCACCTCTATCAATGAGATCTTGTATGATGTTCTTCAGTCGATGGCAATTTCCTATCTTATGACCCTTGCTCTTATGAAATTCACAATACTCATCATCATTCCACCAATTTGGTTTAACCTTTGGTTCATATGGAGGAAAATCTGGAACTGTGATTACCTTGTTTGCCACAAGCTTCTTGAAAACTGACTCAAGTGGTTCTCCCAATGGGGTGTACTTCCTTGGTGATCTGGAAGTTGTTTGAGTATTCACTTGATTGTTTGTAGAACTTGATCCCGCAAAGATGAATTTGGGTCGCATTGTGTTGGCATCAACAACACCATCATTGATTGTGTTCTTGTTTTTATTCTAAAATCTTGGCTTGTCTTTTCCTTTAAAGTTATCTTTGTTTTCCTTGAATATCTTAATGACTCCTTGTTCAATTAGGACCTTTTCTGTCGCTAAGCCTTTTTCAATAATGTCCTTGAAGGTGGACAAACAAGCTTTTCTTAGATCATAGCCAATGTCTTTGTTAACATTCTGGGTGAACATTTCTACCATTTGTTTTTGTGGAATTTCACAAGAGCATCTGCTGGCTAGATTCCTCCATCTTTGTAAGAAGGATGCAAAAGACTCTCCCTCTTTTTGCTTGGTGTTGCACAAAGTAGTGACTGATATGTCTGTCTCTATGTTGTAGGAGAAATGTTGGATAAATACCTCTACTAGATCACCCCATGACTTAATTCAAACAAATATGGTTCTCTGTTGGGAGAACCATTCCTTAGCTTGATCACCTAAGCTTTGTGGGAATAATCTCATCAAATATGTCTCTTCTACTGCTATCTCAATGCAAGCTATGAAAAATTGTCTTATGTGTGCCTTAGGATCCCCTTTTCCTCTATACTTATCAAATTTAGGCATCACAAAGTGTGTAGGAAAAGGAGGCATTGGAATGCTCTTGTCAAATGGATAAGGACATATGTCTCTCATTGTGTATGTTGGCTTCAGTGTATTTATGTCCTCCATTTTCTTTTGTAAGTCCTTGATTTGTTGCTCCAAATTGCTCTTAGGTGGAGATCGACTTCTTGGACCATATCCTATGTTTGAGGTACCCATTGGAGGAGGAGCATGTTGCATATATGGATGATATTGATCATACACATGTTCATATGGAGGAGGTCTATAGTGATGCTACGTATATGGACCACTTGGTATAGATTCATGTTGAGGAACACCATATCTATTTTGTGCATGTATACCATACTCTACAGGCATGTCATGTTCTATTGTATTGCCCCCAAATTTGACATGGGGTTTCCTTGTGTCCAAATTTTGAGCATGCCTTTGAATATCCCATTGCTTTGGTGGTTGATCCTTAGCATTGATATGTGATTGAGCATATTTTTCTCTATAAGACTTCCATAATGGTCTGCGAAGGTGAGTATCATATGTTTGACCATGTGTATGTGGGACCTCTGGTTTTTGAAGCAAAGCTGATGGTGATTCAGGTACCATATGTGGTCCTCTATTTCCTCCACTATTAGGTATCCTTTGATCCATGTTGGAGTGAGGTTGTTGCAAAGGTTGATTTTCCATTATTTGAGACATGTCAAAATCATGAGGTATCTTGGCTCCACTTTGTGCCATCATTTGTAAAAAGTATTGTCTATCCCTCCTCATTATTTCCTCAACCAATCGATTGAAATGGGGATTCATAATGGATTCTTCCACATCTGCTGAATGTACTAAAAATTTGTCCATATTGTCATTATGTATAGCATTGTTGTTTATAGTGTCCATGTTCTCAACATTTGGAATGTTTCTATAGGCATCCATGTCCGGTAATGTAGTATGATCAGAATTGAAAAAGATATCATTGTCATACTCATAAGAACTCATGTTTGTGGACTCTTGAGCCTCTTTAGTTTCTCTCCTAGATTTTTGAAGGCGGGTTTCAACCATGAACTAGGTATTGACCAAGATGTGTGACACTAGATGAAAAATGGAAAAAGTATGGAAGACCAAGAGTTGGATGGAATGTAAATGAATCTGAAGTGTACTTGCAATGTCCAAAGTGTAAGACCAAGTATGTATGTAGTAGAGTAGGTGTGACTTCCAAAGAGAGGATAGTTTCTCTTGATGAGGTAAGTTGACCTTGACACTAAGGAAGACCAAATGAGACCCAAAGGTAAGAAACCTTGATGAGGGACCACTTAGCAAAGTGTTGTTGTATGTAGTGTTTTGACAAAGTATGATGAGGACAAGCAAGTGACCTTTTGACTCAAGTTTAGACAAATGTGAATGTAATGTAAGGTGTAAAGAAATGATGGATTTTGTGAGATCCAAAGACAGGTTGAATGCTAAATGAAACCCTGGAGAAATGACCTAGGAAGCTCAAGAATTCCGAAACTGACTGTGTTTGTTTGCTGGACTGTAACAGTTTTTCAATTCTGGACACAGACGCGCCTGTATACTTCATAGACACGGTTTCCTAACACAGACGCTGCTCTGTTTGACACAGACACGTTTCTGATATTTTTTTGCAAAGTGTAATGTTGACTGTTGGAACACAGACGCGTTTCTGCCCTTCACAGACACGGTTATACCACACAGACGCTATTATGTCCGACACAGACGCGTTTCTGTAAAATTTGTGCAATTTTTTCCAATCTGTGAAGTCATTTTGTTGTGACCAAATCTGACTGTTTGACTATTTTTTCGTGACAAGAGGACACCGTGTTGATGAAGACCCAATGTTTGCAAGTGTCTAGACTCAAAAATGACTCCAAGAAAAGTGTGTTGTTTGATGTAAAAATGTTTTGCATACACTTGAAGACACAAAAGACACAATGTTTTTCTATTTGGTCTTGAATGTTTGAAAGTTTAAAATAAGTCAAGCACAATTCTTATGGCTGGCCAGGACAATAGTTGTTGATCCCACATGGGGTTTTACCCCCGAGGCTATGCTATTTAGAGCAGATACTTAGATGCTTGACCTCACTGGCTCCACCCTCAGCACTCACTTCTTGGGTCAGCCAAGCATCAGTCCCCACGAAAACTCCTCATGGCGAACTTTGTATCTCTACTAAGAACTGTATGTGTGTGGGCCGCTACCAGAGGTCCAACCTCCTACCCCAACAACTAGAAGGATTTGGGCTTCTAAAACAAAAAGGTGCTAGTAAGGGCATCCACTCATGTGGCCATACATGCGGCACTTTCAGCTCTGTAAATACAGAAGGCTCCCAGCCGGTAGGGGTTATGCCCTACAACTGATCAAATAAATTTGATCAAACGGGTTTATGGGGAGACATAGTGTCAGTATGAACTAATCAACACACGTTATCCATAGTTTTCACCATGAATACATTTGTTTATAGTGGTTCAGAAGAGGTGGGTTTTCTTCTCTACCACTTGGGTCATTCTCTTCTCACTAGTAGTCCTAATGACCACACGGGAAGACAGGCCCTCTAAAGATACAAAATCTGCAACAAGGCAGTTAAATACAAAAGGGACAAGAGTCCCACCGGGCATGCCAAAATGTATATGGTGAAAATGGATAACAATAATAACGATATTGAAAGGCTAAATGAATTCAACCACAAAACCCTAGCCTAACAACAACAAAGATCCACCATAACATATGAAGATTACCTAAGACAATGCAAATCATATGAAATCACAAAGATTATACCATCACATGTCCAATAGGGTTTGAATCTCCATTCTTCCTATCTCCATTGATCTTGCTTGATATATTTGCTCTCAGATTTTATGTGCACAAGAGCTTAACAAAGAACAGAATGTGGTTGCAAGTAGGATCGTAGTGTAGTCAAGTGATCAAGTAGTTAGGTCATTAGGGTTTGATAATGAAGGAAGCATCTCCTTATATAGAAGACACTATATGAAATGGAGGGATAAGATTGAGAGGTGTAAAAGGAGGTCGGCTATGATTAGAGGGTAGGTAAAAGAAATAATAAAATAATGAAAGGGGTAGGTAGTGTATGAATTAAGAGATGAATGACATGTGTCATGGGTAGAAAAGGTTAATGAATTAATTAAATAAATAAAGATTTATTTAATTAATAGAAGAAGTGGGATAATTAAATAAATAAAAATATTTATTTAATTTAGGAAAAGGATAATTTAAATAAATAAATGTATTTATTTAAATGAGAAACAAGGCTAGAAGAGGATAAATGAATTAATTAAATAAATAAAGATTTATTTAATTAATAGAAGAATTAAGCTTAGATAATTAAATAAATAAAATATTTATTTAATTAGACATGACAATTTTAGGTGTCTACATTTTGCCCCTCTTTGAGACAATGCGGCTTGTCGCGTTGTTTCAAAGAAGATAATATGAACTGATACAGAGTTGCCCCAAGATGGGAATGATATGCCCCCTCGAGAGATTGGATGAAAATGTCTAGAAAGATTGCAGACAATCTCTCGATAAGAAAGAAAGGCTAGAATGGACTGACCAGATAAAGTGACAAAGTCACGGGATAAAGAAGATTAACCTGGGAAACGAAGGCTAGGGGTAGTCTATAAGATAGACCACGGGGGAAAATACATCCTCATTGTCATCTACACATCCACGAGATGGCTGCGGGATCGGGGAGGAGGAGGATGAGACAACTAGGCTTAGGAGACAAAGGGGATAGGAGAGATGATCTTGGGGTGGGTCCTTCTAGGGCTCAGACTCCATTGAGGCCAGCCGGCTCTGAGGGAGGGAGTTCATCATAGCCGTAGAGGGCTCCCTATGTATCAGTATTGTAGCATTTTTGCATGATGATGTAGAAACCTGCGGGTGATTGTAGCCATATGATTTTGACATCATTGTATCATGACACTTTATATATATATATATATATATATGTGAGATGATTCATCTTTGCAGCAGCTATATGCATGCGTACCTATGTGATGAGATGTTCTTATGTGATGCTTATGATATGGATGCAAATATGTATATGATGCAATGCAATATTTTTTTTTTTGTTCTTTTATGTTTTATATGTGTATGCATGATGCAAATGTGAATGTATGAAATGTGGATGAATATGACAATGCAAATGTAAATTGTGCTAACAGGTGTTGTGTGTAGGATGTGATGCAGTTGTGATATCTATATGTATGTATGAAATGCTTATATGTGGTAATGCAGGTGCAACTACATGAAATGCAAATGTTTTTGGTGTGTCATTATACTCAGTCATGTGATAGCAGGCTATGCGGACTCGAGAAGGACGATGGAAGTCAATCAAGAAAGGGGGATGGAAGATATGAAAGTGAAAGAGCTTCTTGTGTGTTATCATCATTGAGCTTTATTATGGCAAGTAGGTTATGACAATCGAGGCATATGTTCGACCTAGAAAGTCATTGTAACTGTTTGCATGGAGATAAGACAGTCACAAACAAGGAATGCCCCAGTTCATACTAGACTCATAGTGTCCTCATATCCTTGGACAAGTCATAGCATTACTAAGAGACAATCCACAGACAGCAAATACAAATAGGTGACGATACCCCATCCTCGCCTTTCTAGTCAAAGACATCCTAGAGATAGAATCTCTAGTCAAAGACATCCCAGAAAAGCTAAAAGACATGTCACCAAAAAAGATGAAATCAAAAGAAAACCAAGACTCAACACCAACATCCACTGTTTTCCTCAAGTTTAGTGTCTCTTGTCACTTGTACAAGTCTTATTTGATTGTGGTCACAATGTTTACTTTCACAGAAAGGATAGATAGCACGGAACCATATGTTGTCTGAGTCTTTTGAAAGATTTGATTTGTTGAAGCCCATTGTTGCTGCTGTGTCTCATCTGAAACTGACTGAATCCATGAAACTGATACTTTATTGTGGAGAAGATGGAACTTTATTGTGGATCTGTGAAGCAAATGTTGCTTTATTGCGGATTGTGCACGGATAGACTGAAGGAAGCTGGAAGAAACTGTACTCCTCGAAACATGTGATGTTCTCAGTTCCACACCCATCACTAGATGTAGGATGTTGCCTTAGCCACAGATAGGATCTGATTTATTATGGATGGAAAGGGATGAAAAAGGAATGTTTATTATGAATGGCTAACCAATCTTGGGTAGATCAATAACGTGCCATGATGGGAATGGGTAAGTTTATTATGAACGAATAGGTTGTGAGTGTGTGCAAAGTGAAAGGATGAAAGTGAATCCTGAAGGAGGGAGGAGCAATGTCTCTACACATGGCGCTGGTGACCCAGTTTTCACCATGGTACTTGCCCAGGGCACCACAGAAGTGGTTTTCACCATTGGACGAAATTATTTCTCTTTACTTTTTTCGATTTTTCAATATTTTTTGTGTCATAAGGCACCTGTTTGCCAGGTTTTCACCAAGTAACGATTTTTTTTGTTTTATAATTTTTTTGTATTTTTGAATTTTTTGATTTTTTTGTTTTTTTGAATTAGGATATTCTGAAGAGCTATGTGTAGAACCGGCGAAGGTGCATGTTGTTGATAGGATCCTCCAAAGGTTCACCTTCTGTAGTTGAGAGCTGATATGCACCAGATCCATATGCTGCTGTAATGATGTAAGGACAAAGACAGTTTGGTTCGAACTTGCCCTTCTTCTCTCTGTCTTGTTGATTTTTAGGATTTTCTCTAAGAACTAAGTCCCCTACCTCAAATGTGTGAGGCTTGACCTTGTGATTGTAGTTGTGACTCATTCATTGTTGGTAAGCCTTGAGATGACTAAAAGCAGTTTGTCTTCATTCATCTAGTAGTTCTAGCTCTTGTAAGCGAGAGACCCTATAGTCTTCGTCACTGATGATGTTTTGCAAAGAGACCCGTAAAGAGGGTAACTCAGCCTCAATAGGCAAGATGGCTTCAGTACCATAGACAAGTGAATAGGGTGTAGCTCCTGTAGGTGTGCGGACACTTGTGCAGTAGGCCCAAAGTGCAGGATTAAGTTAGATATGCCAATTACGACCAGCATCATCGACTGTCTTCTTAAGGATTTTAAGGATTGTTTTATTAGACGCCTCAGCTTGGCCATTACCTTGGGGGTAATATGGTGTGGAGAAACGATGGGAGATATGGAAGCGGTCACAGAGTTCATGAACATCCTGATTTTTGAAGGGACGCTTGTTATCAGTGATAATGGAAACAGGAATACCGTATCGGCAAATGATATAGTTAAGGATGAATGTAGCAATCTGTTTTCCAGTAACTTGTGTGAGAGGCACGGCTTCAATCCATTTTGTAAAATACTTTGTGGCAGTGATAATGAATTTATGACCATTGGAAGAAGGAGGGTGAATCTTGCCTATGAGATCGAGTCCCCACTAACAAAAGGGCCAAGGAGACGCAAGTGGTTGAAGTTCTTGTGCTGGCGCATGTATGAGGTCTCCATGAATTTGGCATTGCTTACATTTCTTGACAAACTGATATGAATCTTTTTCCATATTGGGCTAGTAATATCCAGTCCTGATGAGTTTCTTGGCCAAGGTAGGACCACTAGCATGTGGACAACATATCCCTTCATGCACTTCCCTTAACGCAATTTGAGCTTCGTTGCTTTCTAAACATCTAAGAAGAGTGCCATCTAGACCTCGTCGGTATAGGATATCAGCTAAAATGACATATCGAGAGGATTGGCGAATGAAAGTGCAACGTTGGTTATTTGATAGATCAGGAGGTAAAGTATTGTCGCGTAGGTATGTGAAAATGGAACCATATAACTGGGATTCAGGACCGACAATGCATATCATCTTAGTAGGCATGATCTCATATGAAGGAACCAAAAGGTTATCCACCAAGAACTCATAGCGGGTCTCATTTGGAGGTAAATCAATCAGGGAAGCAATTGTAGCCATGGCATCTGCGACGCGATTTTGCTCTCTTGGTATTTGCTCAAAGTCTATCTTTGTAAAGTGTTGTTTCAGGTCATCCACCATTTGTTTATAAGGCATTAATTTCTCATCTTTTGTTTGGTAATCATCAGTTGCTTGACGGATGACAAGTTGGGAGTCCCCAAAAACACGAAGTTCCTGGATCTTCCATTGAACTGCAATTCGTAATCCTGTTGTTAATGCCTCATATTCCGCTATATTGTTAGTGCAAGGAAATGATAAGCGGTATGATTTTGGTATAGAATCCCCTTGAGGAGTTATAAAGAGGATGCCAGCTCCTGCCCCATGTTGTGTGTATGAGCCGTCAAAGTACAGTTGCCATGGCTTTGCATGTGACATTGTCAAAATGGATTCATTTGGAAATTCTGAACTTAGAGGAACATCATCTATCATGGGAGCATCTGCTAATTGATCTGCGATGGCTTGTCCTTTTATTGCTTTTCTATCCACATACTCGATGTCAAATTCACTCAGGATCATTACCCATTTGGCCAGTCACCCAGTAAGTGTTGCTTTATTGAGAAGGTATTTCAATGGGTCTATCCTTGCAACTAACTTAGTCTTATGAGTGAGCATGTAATGTCGTAATTTCTGCGAGGCAAAGACCACCGCGAGACATGCACGCTCAATTGGTGTGTAGTTTAGCTCATATCCTACCAATGTGCGACTAATATAATATACTGCTTTTTCCTTGCCTTCAGCCATTTGTTGTGCTAAGAGTGCCCCCAGTGTTGTTGGAGTAGCTGATATGTATAGTAACAGTGGTTGATCTGGAACTGGTGGCATCATAACTGGTGGATTTAGAAGATAATCTTTGAGCATCTGGAAAGCCTATTGACAGTTATCATCCCATTTGAATTTGATGTTTTTATGTAGCAGGTGTTGAAAAGGATTACACTTATCTGCCAGTTGTGCTATGAATCTTCGGATGGACTGGAGTTTGCCTTGTATATGGTGAAAATGGATAACAATAATAACGATATTGAAAGGCTAAATGAATTCAACCACAAAACCCTAGCCTAACAACAACAAAGATCCACCATAACATATGAAGATTACCTAAGACAATGCAAATCAAACGAAATCACAAAGATTATACCATCACATGTCCAATAGGGTTTGAATCTCCATTCTTCCTATCTCCATTGATCTTGCTTGATATATTTGCTCTCAGATTTTATGTGCACAAGAGCTCAACAAAGAACGGAATGTGGTTGCAAGTAGGATCGTAGTGTAGTCAAGTGATCAAGTAGTTAGGTCATTAGGGTTTGATAATGAAGGAAGCATCTCCTTATATAGAAGACACTATATGAAATGGAGGGATAAGATTGAGAGGTGTAAAAGGAGGTCGGCTATGATTAGAGGGTAGGTAAAAGAAATAATAAAATAATGAAAGGGGTAGGTAGTGTATGAATTAAGAGATGAATGACATGTGTCATGGGTAGAAAAGGTTAATGAATTAATTAAATAAATAAAGATTTATTTAATTAATAGAAGAAGTGGGATAATTAAATAAATAAAAATATTTATTTAATTTAGGAAAAGGATAATTTAAATAAATAAATGTATTTATTTAAATGAGAAATAAGGCTAGAAGAGGATAAATGAATTAATTAAATAAATAAAGATTTATTTAATTAATAGAAGAATTAAGCTTAGATAATTAAATAAATAAAATATTTATTTAATTAGACATGACAATTTTAGGTGTCTACAGATATTTGTTTGAAGTTTTGTTTCAAGATTTATATGTGATTTTTTTGATTATTTTTTTAGATTTTAGATTTTAAATGCAGCTAAGAAACAAATACTAAATAAAAATTACAATGCAACTGTTTCATGTCGGATTCACCAAAATGTAGTGGAGGAAATTTGTTACCTCAAGGATGATGAATCCAAGAGAATAAATTGGCCTTCCAGTACCTCACTTATATTGGCGCTAAAGGTGGGCTAGGGGATGAAAATGCAAGAATTAAGCTAACAAACTACAAATGAGGCTCCTAGATGACTATGTTGAGTCTTTGTTCCAAGGATGAGTGCACAGAATTAGGACACTAACACGACGTGTTGTCGTCCTATACAGACAAGACACAAAAACTGTACGGAAGTGACAAATACAATTATATAAGTAAATAGATACAAATAATAACAACTAAGCTACCAACATGAAAAGAAAAATACTAAAACGAAATAAGAAAGAAGAGTAAGGGAAACTCACAACCAGACCATGATTGAATCCTCTTGCAAGATGATTGTTTTTCCTTGAATATAAAACCTACACACAAGCAAGAAGGAAAATGTTGGGGTTTGTGTTTTAGAGTCTACCTTAGTCAGACCCTCATTTTGGTGTTTTCACCTCCACAAACAACCCAAGTAGTAGCAAATATAGAAAGATAAAATGATAAAGATGGAAGTAAAGTAGATAAGAAAATGATAAACTAAATGGAAGTAATAGATATTGAAATAAAGAAGGAAAGAGAAACTCCCCTTCGGCACTCAAAGAACTTTCACTCGGATGGATAGATCCAAAAGGTCCAAAACTGACATGTAGTCTCAATTGTTGTTGGACCCACTTGAAGAGGAGTGTGATTGTACCTTTGAAGAGTCACTCAGTGTGATCATATGCTTTGATTGTGATTTTTCCAAAAGGATCAACTAGATCTTCAAAGAATCTCAATTGTTTAATTAATTTATATGTATATAGATTTAACCCAGATCCACCATCTATAAGGACTCACTTAATTTTATGCTTATGTACAATAGATTTGATGTGGAGGGGTTTGTTATGCGAAGGGTCAATGGATGGAGCATCTTTGGAGGTAAAGATAGGGTGATGTTGCGTGGCGAGATTACCTATCAAGGCTTAGAATTGTGAAGCGCTGATATAATCAAGTACACATGACTCTATCAAGGCCTTTTCAAGGATTTCTTTATGGATGGGTGATGTCTTGAGGAACTCAAGGATGGATATCCATGTAGGCATCTTACCAAGGTGATAAATAATGTTATAGCAATTGGCGGATGACATGGAAGTTGGAGGTGGAGGAGGAGGAGCTCCTTGAATAGTTAGTCGCCCTCTATGGCTGGTGACATTGCAATCATTTGGAGGGGCTAGGTTTAAAGGTGAAGCACCTTGGATAACTTATTTTTCTTGGTTTGGTCTATTAGATAATGGAGGAGAAGGAGGGGCTCCCTAAATAGTGACCCTTCTCCTACGAGGTGTAGACACAGGATCGGCTCCTTAGATGGTTATGGTATTGACATAATTTTTAGCAGGTTCAATGAGTCCTGCTAGGGAATTGAATCTAGTGACATTGTTGGTATAGTCATAATGGATGACGTGAGATGATGAGCCTTTGTCCTTTCCATGCTTAAGAAAGAGGTCCTAATACATTTTGAGCTTATCATTGGAGTTGTTGGGTTTTGCAACTGCAACTTCAATGTCACCCTTGTAAATAACGTCTTGAATATAATTCTTGAGTTGCATGTATTTCCTTGTATCATGACCTTGGGCATGATGGTAGTCACAATATTCATTTTCATTATATCATCGAGGTTTAGGTTGGTTTGTTTCATGCAGATGGGTCATGGGGAAGACCATGGCACCAAATTTGATAAGCTTATGGAAAACAACCTTGATAGGGTAGGCAAGTAGAGTATACTCTCGTTGAGATTGGTTGTTGAGATGGGATGATTGGCCACAGATGAATATGTTGTTGTGAGGTTTGGATGGATTTTGGGAATCAGATTGGTTATTGGATGTATTATTTGTGGTGGTTGGTTTGGTTGGTATGGTCACAATCTGAACACACTTGGCGTCGATCACTCTATCATTAACAATATTCTTGTTTTTGGACTAATACTTAGCCTTGTCATGAGATGAAGACCCCTAGGAAGCTTTCTGATAGGGTTTAAGAACACCTTATTCGAGGAGAACTCTTTCTAGTGCTAAATATTTCTTAGAGACTTCTTCAAAACTCTCAAGGCACTGGAAAGTCAAGCGATGGGACATTTCAGGCACAAGGTTGCATTGGAACAACTCAACTTGGTATGATTCAAGTATATCCCAAGGAAATTTCCTAATGAGGTACTGTGACCTTTGAAAAAAGTTGGCAAAGGTTTTTCCATTGTGTTGCTTTATAATACATAGGTCAACCATGGATGCATCATTCTCAATATTATACTCATAATGAGCCACATTTTTTTCTACAAGGTTAGGGAATGACTTGATGGAACCATGAGGTAAGGCAGAGAATCAAGCAAGGGAGGGTCCACTTAGACTTTTTGGGAAAAGCTTCATATATAGAAATCATTATAGGAGACCTCCTGACAATAAATATTGAATTCCCTTATGTGTTCCCTAGGATCTCCTTTTCCTTTATACTTATACAACTTTGGGATCTCAAAACCAAGTGGATAGGGGGCCACTGAGGTTGATGGATCAAAAGGACAAGGACATGTTTCTTCAAATGTATAAAATTTCTTGTGTGTCCCTTCCTTTAGGTTTTTTATCAAATTTTTCATGTCCTCGATTTCTTTCACAATTTTAGGTGGTTGATTTGAAATGTTACAGAACCCTTGACTAGAGCTAGACATTGGGATATAAGTGGACATGACTAGGATACCACATCCAATGTATTCATAGGAAGATATATGCACTTGGAAAGTTATTGGAGGATGTGATGTAGGCATTACGCTAATGAGCGGTAGGCTAGTGTTGATGTAGTTAGTAGAGTGTAAGAGTGTGGATGTTGTAGCTGGTTGAGCAATAGGATTGGAAGTGCTAGTAGGTGCAGAGGTTGTAGGTTTTGGATTGAGAATAGAATCAAGGACAGGTCAATCAACAAAGTCATTTTCCATGGGTGTGTCAAGGATGAACCTATATAAGTTTATGGTCATCTAGCTAGTTGTTTAAAAAGCTCCATTATGAAAGTACTAGGATCAATCTTGATAAGTTTTTCCATCCTTTCTTTGTTATATGGATCCTCCATGAAGGTTCACAAGTGAGGTGAATGTTTAGGTTGGTCGATAAATTTTTTCTCTTGTTGATTTTTCAAACTGAAGATAGGAATTAGGATCGGGAAGCTCATCTATTTGGGCAGCCATCTTTTTCTTGTGTGCATGTGTGTAGACCATACAAAGGTAACCTAAAAATGGAAAATATGGAGAAGAAATGCACTATTATGAATAAGAAAATATTAAGGAGATAGAGTGAAATATAAAGTGACAATGGAGATTTGGACTTAGTACTTTGGTTTGATGATCGAAAGGTTTGGTACCTAGAGTAGAATCAAAGGGGACTTGGATTGGATTGGATAAAAACCTTGGTCTTTAGATTAGGATTAGGTAAGGTTGGATTGTAATAACACCTTAGTCCTTGGATTAGGATTAGGCAAGGTGTAGGGATCGATGATGGGGTCCAAGAGCAAGGCCACAACTAAGCTAGGTTAAATCTAGATCTTTTGATTAGGATTGGATTAGGATTGAGTCTTCTCCAACTTAGGATAGACTAAGTTCCTAAGAAAGATTAGACAAGGATGAGGATTTGGATCAACCCAAATGATTAAGGCTAATTAAGAAAAGTACTTGAGATAGATAGTTTCTCAAGAACTATACCAATTAGGGATCAACAAAGGATAAAATATCTAAATCAAACTTTTGTAAAATTCTGACCTTGGTTTAGGGATCAAGTATTGCTATATGGAATTTGGATCAATGATTGATTTTGGTTGATGTACTAAGTCCTCAAAGAATAAAAAAAAGATGACTGTGGAAAAATGGATTGTCAATAGAAGGATGGTAAAGGATGGAGGTTACCCCAGATGGCAAAAACATACTAGTATGATATCTTTGATTGGGGAATGTTAGACAATGGGATGAGACCATTCCTATCACTAGTAGAAATATGGCCAATAAATGACCACATGACTAAAAATTTTAGTCACGATAAGTAAAAATGACCAAATTTTAGTCATTTTTTGCAACACAACTATAAATGACTAATTTGGTCATCAGGTAAGAAAACACTTCTAAATAATTAGTCACACAAATAAAAATGACTAAATAAATGACTAATTTGATCATTGGGTAAAATACACAACTAAACATCAGATTTATGCTCGGACATATATATAATTGATCACCTTGGAGGGGATCTTTATGAAAATATTACAAATATATTATAGAATTACCTAGCTATTGGAATACCTAAATGTTGTTGTATACTTCCCAAATGAAATGTCAATACAACTTTCTAACTCTTCTGGAAACTTGTGAGAAAACACAAGAGAAATGCATGAGAAATCGAACAAAGCAATTTTAGTAAAAGTCTCATCTAATAATAGGTTTAATTGAAAAGACATGATTTAATTTCTTAGAGCGTATATTTGATGTATAGGTAATCAAAATCATATCTAACATCGCTGCCTTTGACTATAACATAGGTGAAAAAAGATATTGATTTCCGTCCATGCATTTGCCCTTTCTCACATGTTTCCAAAAATCTGCCAACACAAGCCTATCGACCTATACAATGTTGTCTCCAATTTTGTTGGTAGGCTAGAAGCACATACGAAGCAAGCTAGAAGCATGTATGAAGCAGGCTAGAAGCACATATGGAGCAGGCCGGAGGCTGGCAGGATAGAGGCTGACAGGTCAGGCATACATGGTGGATGTCGATGGAGCATGGCATGGGGGTACAAATAATCCCCAAGATAGCCGGACCCTTTTTGAGGTATGTTACACCTTTAGAGATACAATACTCATAAAAAAAACTTTAAAAAAAAAATACAATATGAAACATGGTGACAAGGAGAAAAAAATCATCCAATAAAAAAACACAAGTCAAACCAAACTAAAATTGCAGATAACAGTAACTACATTCTTAAAAATACAAATAAAAAAACAAAGTTTGTGTTTAAAAAATTTAGAATTGTCACGTGAACAAAACAAGTTGGTCAAAAAAAAACACACTATATTAAAGACTTCAACCCCTTGGGGAAACCTGATGAAAAAGACAATTTAAGGGTGACAATTAAGGTAAAGAATAGACTCATAATTACATAATGAGAATCGGTTCTCACCATCTTAGATGTGAGATGAATAAATGAGAAGACCCTAAGGAAGAGTGGGATGAAAGAATTTATCTTTTTGCAATAAAAGGGAGATGGAAACTGAATGGTACTTCAAGATGTACGTACGCAATATAAGAAATAATTTGAAGGTGATTAGTCTAAATCAACTATTTGAGAAGGCAATGCTTCACACAACCATGAATTTCCTGATCAACATACACAAAAAGAATCAACATTTAAAAAACTTGAAAATAATCAACAACAATAATACTCTTAATCCCATAAAATGATGATCTAGTGAACATCATTAAAATAAATTCATTCATTCAAAACCTATAAAGGCTACTTATTACCCCCAAAAATGGATTTTTCCTTGGCTATTGGAAAAAATGAAAAAATGTTTATATGCATACCTCTCTACACGTCAAATTCAAAATACTAAATATTTACCACACTTTTTTATCCACAAAGAATTTCATGGCGGCAGAGACAATCGAGGTAACGGAGGCAGTAAGTCTGGAGTGTTGCCTATCACTCATTCTGAGACATAAACTCCTCCTCTCCTTCACGTGCTCAGACATCTCCTCCACAAAGCCATCGATGAATGGCAACTCAATATGTCTCTCCTAAATTATCTCTGTGAAACGCTTTCCATCGCTCTATTAGATGAGCATTTCGTGGTTGAAAAATTTAGGGACATCAAGAAGAGGAAGAGAGTCAAACCTGTGGCCTTAGGGATTCTCTTTCTATGGGACTTGTTGTCTATGAAGAGAGAAATGAGGGAAGATAGGAGTATATTGCAAGAGAGGTGTGATTAATGGAAGAGGTTTGTGGTCGGTAAAAAGGATGGCTTTGAATTGAACGTGGAGGGGTTGACATTTAAGGTCTTCGCAGGGTTGCCTACAGAGGATAATTTCTGTCAAATGGAAGTCATGTGGAAAGATTTCTTTACTGCCAAAAGTCAAGGTAAACCCCCTCACAATAGAAACCCTAGTAGGTTAGGGGTTGTTTGTTTGTTTATTTTTCTATGCACACTTTATTTAGTTTTTGATTAAATTCTCCTGTAGAGATAATGTTTTCTTTATGAGCAATTTCTTTCCAAATTTACTTGCAACTTATAGCAGACCATGTTTGTCTAGTAATCTTATCCATTAAATTGACTTGAGACTTGTACTTAGCTATGCCCACGAGGAAGCCTTTGCTATCAAATTTACCTAAAAATGTGCTTTCCATTTCAAAGATGAATCTCAATACTATGCTCACAACAAACCTCATTATTTAGGTATCCATTTTGTTCAAATTTCCTTTGGATTTGTACTTGGCCTTGTTTGTTAGACATCACTTTTGCCAATTTCATCAATACTTTCCCAAAATCTTGTTTTCTAGGTATCTCTTTCATTGAGTTACCCCATACATGCCCCTTAACTCATCCATTAGGCATCTCTTCTGCCAAAATCACCCAAGTATTTCAGTTGTCCTCATTCATTGTGTGCATCTTTTGTCATATTCACTCTAGATTTGTACTTTATCTAGTTGTCTAGCTATTACTTCAATCAGATTCTCCTTGGACTTGATCTTAGTTTTGTCCATTTGACATCTCTTTTGTCAAATTTAGCATAAACTTGAATCAAAATTGGATTGGAGTTATGCAATATTGCAATGCATCTGATACTTGCTAAAGGCAAGTTTAAATAACAAAGTCTACCTGTTAATTTCATGGGTTTTGACTACCTACTTGTTCAACTTACTACTAACAAAATATTCATAATATAACACTAACAAGTAAAGATGTTTTCAATAAAGGAAATGAATGCTTCATACATTTTTAAGCTAAAAACAAAACCTATTTGGATCACAAGACCCAACAAACCCCCTTGATCTAATGAGGAAACAACAAATATTTTGGAGCATATTGTGAAGGTATTCAACAATACTTTTTGCGACCTATTTGGCCTGCTATACATTTGTTATTGATCAAATTATGTGGGATTTTTTTTATTGTAGTTGTAGCCTAACCCCTTGTGCTTTTTGCCAATTCCAAGCCCCACAACCCCTAATCCTTGGTCCTTGACCTGACACAAATATGGGCACCATCTTGGGCATACCCATCTTGTTGGTCATCATATACATTTTCTATTGATTAACTTGTGTGGGCACTATTTATTGCAATTGTATCCTAACTTCTTGTGCCCTATGCCAATTCCAAACCTTGCAACCCCTAATACTTGGTCCTTGACCTACCACAAAGATGGGCATCATCCTGGGAACACCCATCTTATTGATCATTTGTATTTGTATTGTCAGGGATTTTGTTATATCAAGGTTGTCATAAATCCTATCCCAACCCTATTTTTCATTAGAGCCTTATTTGTTGGGCTTGGTTATTGAATGGTTCCTTCATCTTGTACCTCTGATTCCAAAATCCTTGATCGCTTGCCCTTTGTTCCTTCATTATTTTTGTTCCCTAGTGGGTCATTGAACTTGGTTGTAGTGCTTTCCCTCTCTTGAATTGTTGACATGGTCTTCCTTGGAAATATTTTTCATGTTATTTTTTGTTAGTGTTTAGGGTCAACCATTAACATTTTACCATCTTCATTGATGCTTTAATTTCTCAAGAAATTGATGCTTCGTATTTAAAACTTTATCTTTAAGAGTTGGGGTATTGAGCAGCCCTTGACCCTCATACCATCTCCATCTTTTCCTTGCAACTTTGACGTCTTTAAGAGTTTTTGTGTAGTTTACTTTTTATTCACTGTCCAAACTACTGGGCTGCCATTATTGTTTGTGATTGGACTGCAAAAAAGAACTATTATGAAATCTCTTTGTTCATAGTTGTTGGCCTCTATCATTAACTGTTACAAGAAGTCCTTCATCTATTGTCCTTAGCTTCTCTTTGAACTGCATCTATGATTGCATATCTGAGCTTGACTTGGCCCTGCACTGATGACTATGACATATGGCACTGCACCAATCACTACTTCATGATAATGAACTTTATCCAGGTCTATTGGAATGCATTGAGCATCTCTCTCTAGCCTATAGGTCTGCAACCTATTATATTTTGTAGCTAACTTTGCTCTTTTCTTGCTTCATTATTTTCCAATGACAGTGATCATTGAACTCAAGACTGCATTCCAAATACCCTACTCAATGTAGACTGGATTGTATGATCTATCTCAACATTGACTCATTTCCATTGATGACATGAGGGTTGTGATCTTTGGAATGCAACCTCTTACTTTAAAAGATGTCCATTCAACTATGCTCTGGGATTACTTCTAAAATAAGGTCGCTCTTTTGATTGTATTTGTCTTTATATCCAAAGAATTCTTAGGGAAGTCACTGCTTTGACAAAAATATCAGTGTCTATTGTATAGTGCTTGTTACCATTGTGATGTTTCATTGCTCCCTTGACAATAATGATTGATTTTCATCACTATTGCTCCTTGATATCTGAGTTTGCTTCTAGTTGTAGATACCATCTTTGATGTTGCACCCTGCCCTTGAGGTCATTTGTTCTGCTACTTATGACAATATTTCCTTCTTCTACTTGTATTGAGTACTTAGACTGCTCACTGCTCTAGGTTTGAGATCATTGCATTCAACCTCTTCTTTCTATTGTTATTGTATCACCTATTGGTGATGAATATTTTTGACTATCTTTGGGAGATTTTGAAGACTATATTTTAATGTATTATCAACCCTTGCTTCTTAATATCTATTGTACAGTCACGGAAAAGGGTGTGTGACTATGTGTATCTTTTGATGGATGGAACCCTACAATGGAGTGTTAGCCTGAAAGAAAACTCTTGATCGATTCTTATTGTTATGTTGTAGCTTTGTCTTCATTATATTTTGATCAATTCTTGTCTCTGCTCTATGAAGCTTGGTATTAGGCCTGTTCTTGAACTGTGCATAGAAGAAAAGGGGTATGCCACTCTTGTATCATTGATATCTTTATGATCTTTAGGTTTTCCATTCTATCTCTGATTTGTTTGCTGATGTGTCATTATATTGATTGTCTTTAATGACCTTTCCCACTGTATTTTACCTCATTGGCCAATACTCCAATATTGTCTTAATACTTCTTATTCACAATGTTTACAACATTTAGCTTCTTTCATTAATGCATAATTGCCTTTGTGTTGTTATGATCTGCTTCATTGAAGTCTGTGACTGTGTATGATTTCTTTCTAGTGAACTATGTTATTGACTCTAGATATCATGACGGTCAATTATTATTGTGAGACAAGCTCTGTCAAGGGTTTTGACAGTGATCTTGCACTACTGATCCATGGTTGCTCATACTTACAAATATCCCTTGACGGTGATATACATCATCATGACTGTATTCTATTGCACAAGGTCTTCAAGACCGTGACTGTGGCACTTTAGAGACTTTGCAACATTTAAGTTTTCATTGTTTCCTTAAGACATTTGTGGTCTTTGTCATCATTGTATTGGATTTTTTGGATTGTCTTTGTTTACATGCTTAGTGACTGGATACCTTGCTTTACTGTGTTGACAATGGTTGCCTTGCTTGCCAAATGATAGGTTAGTGGATGTGACCTATTAGATCATATAAAGTACTCAATATAACAAACCTTGTACCATGCAACAATAAACTTGAAATTATGCAAAAAGGAACCTCAAACCAATAAAAAGCCAAATCCATAGGCAACCAAGTCTTCCTTAAAAAATGGAAAGACTATACGGTATGAATTTAAGAAAATTATAAAGTATAGAATACTTCTAGGAGTCTTGGGGAGGAATGTTCTTACTTCAATGAATTCATAGTGAATATTTGTGTTTCTAATGCTTCTAGCCTCAACAAGAGGCTCAAAAGCTTGTTAAAATGCCATGAAACACATGCAACCTGCAAAATTAATGCAAATCAAGCACGAGAGAATCTACCACAACCAAGCTTCAAGTATCTATTTTTTAACCAAAACCTACTTTCTCTAACCTTCTGGACACAAAAATCTATCATATGCTATGCTATGCCCCATTATGCAATAAATATAAGTAAATATATAAGATATGTGAGAGGAAATAGGTGACAACTACAACCGATAGGAAGTGTAACTCGTGCATCTACAAAAGTGGAACGAGTAGCTCCTATGAAAGATATTAACAAATAAACACCCATAACTTGCACCACCAAGGCGATCCTAAGAAAGCTAAACCTAAATATAAGAAAATACACAACCTAAATAAAACTAATAAAATTAAATTAAAAACAAAACTACATCAAGAGTTTCTAGAACTTTGAACCCAAAAATGCAACATTGTGAATGAAACCTTACAAAACTCTAGAAACATCAATAATAAATGTAGTTCTCTAGACCAAACCTCAAAAAAAATATATATATATAGTGATTGTTGATTGTAATCTCCTATGAAGGCTCAATTAATTCTCTGCAAATCTAACATGTTTCTTTGGAAAAATGACATAAGAGAACCAAATGTACATGTAAATGGGTAAAGGACTACTTGATCCAACAATTTTAAACATTACAACTCCAATTTATTTGCCACTAAACGGATGCACGAGCATCCCCGGTTCATAGCAATCTTGCATCAACCAAAAATATTTCCTTTATGTTTGCAGTTTCAGTATTTCTTTCTGTGTGTCCCAGATTTGGCTCACTAGAAACTATGGAGTTGGATTTTGCTTGAAGACTTGATCTCTTTGAGGTCCCTCCTAGCTGGTGACTGCTTCATAAACTAGGTTGCCTATAAAGGTCCATTTTAGAAGTGGTGAATCTAGTAGCAATTAAATTATATGCTCTTCTTCTCACTAGTTCACATTAGGATCTAGAAGAATCATAACTATGGCAACTCTTCCATTTTCTTTTGTTCTTTACTAGCACATGTATTATAAATAGCTTTCTTTTCTACTATTTTGTGTTCTTTTTTATCTTCAAAAGAAGCAAAGTAGATTTTCTACTTGAAATTAATGAGTTCCTTGGTTTGGCTGAAACTTGCCAAAGAAAGATTGGACATTCCTTTGTACAATTTAAAGGTGTATCTCTCTCTATCCTTGCGGACTAGCATTTGTATTCTCTCATCATGAAGATTGCATCCATCTCATACGTGTATGAGCTGCTAAAATTGTATACAAGCATCAAATGGGACATCTACTTCTCCCCAAATATAATTTCCATCAAATCCTTACTTCACCCACCCTGGTCTGTAGTAGATAGTTACATCATCCAACCCAAGCTTCTTCACTAATCCTTGTGAAATCAAATTTGCTTGTGAACAAAAATTGATGTATATGAATTTTAAATAAAAGATTTTAGTCAATTCACCTTTACCTTGGTCCTCTTTGCTAATTTAGCATATAATGCAACATAATGTTATGTATATTGGAGCTACTTCTAACATATTTCCCTTCTCTAGAGGCACTAGTGACCTTCTCTTTGGTACTATTGTTTGGGGACAATTTTTAACACTTGTGGTTGATGTGCCTGCAATGATTCTTAATATCTTTATCCTTGCAAATAATTGTGTTGGTTCTCCTACCATTTTATTTATCTTTTTCACATTAGACTTGAATGTGCCTTGCTGATTCAGAGTCTCTTCTTATGCATCTTTATGGAGTGAACTTGAGAACATGCTTAATCAATGGTCTTAAACAATGAAGTCTTCCTATGAACTTGACCACCATGCTTCAGTTTTATTTGTCCAACATAAATTTGATTGCTTGCTTCCTAAATTTGATTATGCATTCTTCCACGCCATGTCCTTTATTTTGTCTATAATGTTTCCATTACATGTCATGCTCTTTTTTGTATCAAGTAGTATAAAATATATATTATATAATTTTATTCAACCCGTCCTACCTTATTAACTACTGGCAATTTCTTCAAACAAATAATGGGCATAGCATGTTTTCCAAGTGCAAAAGAAATCCACCATTCTTCACATTCTTGGGCTCAACATCCAAGGGGTGATAGTTGTAGCTAGCATAACTACCACATATTTAATTGCTATTCCAATTTTATGGTTGGAACAGTGTCTTTCCCCAAGAAAATTAAAAACATTAAGTTGGATCCAACATAGTTAAAATTTTTGACTTATAAGGAATACATTTAATTGACAACTCCTCATGGTTGGGGTGGTTTAACGAATATATTTCCTCGATTTTGTGCAGGTGATCCATTTCATGCTATGGCCTTATCTACAGTCTTGATGTATGGATTCTACAAGAATAAGAATATTATGAGAAATTCAAACGATCCTGTTCTGACAGATCATAGAAGATTTAGAAATACAGTCTTCTATTGTTGGACCTGTATCAGGGATAAAACATGTCCTAAGCATCAACTTCTTAGATTTGCAATATGCGATAAAATCAAACTTGAACGCAAACACAGTTATTTTGACCCTACTACAAGTCAAAATGAAAAAAAATTCAGATACAAAAGACAAGTGCTTATTTTTGGTGCACAAAATAAAATGTATGTTTAGAGAAAGATTTCTCTACAAATCAAGCAAAAATTGGTATAAGCAGATGGACTAGACAAAAGACATTTCTACTGGTCTTGAAAGCTACAAATAATATAAAATCATGGCTAAGTGAGGCTGGATTTAAATACATCCCCAAATCAACAATGCAAACATTTTTCATATTATGGATTCTCTTGTTTAGTCAGCCTTCTTATGCTGATGAAGATGGACTGAAGATCTATGCATGTTGTTTGAAAGAGTGTAGGTAATACACAATCCCCTAAATATCATTCAAAATAAGTTTTCTCTTTTTCAATTTTGTGTAATACAAATTTGAGGGCAATATTTCCTATCCTATAATAGTTCTATTTATATGTCTAGCTAGGTTATCTTTTGCATGTTGATGTTATTCAATTGGTCATCCTTTGAAATTAGATGATTCCTGAAGTTACATGCAAATTAATAACTTTACAAGGAGTTCACTATCAATATAAATTAGAAAGAGAAACACTAATAAATGTACTTCAATTCACAAGAATCACCTTTCAAATGTGGCTTTGATTATAAAAGAGGAAAAATAAATGTGGAATCTTGATTATGAAAATTCCACTAAACACGGGAAGAATACATTATGCCACTACATATGGCATGACTGATCTTATTAGACTCCATCATAAGCTAGATTCTTCCTATTCATTCCCAAAAAAACCATTTGCCTTTATGGACACTAATGTTAGGTAAGAGTAGGCCTCCACATTTAACTCTTTATAAGGAAATCACTTAAAATTAGAAGTCCAATGGACCATAATGTCATATGACTAGAGGCAAGTCTTCTAAATGTAAAGTTTTTTGTCTACTTCTACTTCTACTATAATGGAGCTGCCCATAGTAGAATCATCAAAGAAGAAGGAATGTCTCAAGATTTGGAAGCAGTGCATTCTTAAATATTTTTTGATAGACTATGAACTGTTGTGAATCAAACTTATTTGCAATATTTATCATCGTTTGATATGATAAAATTATACACCTGAAAATGACCTTACTAACATCTTATTTTGTCAAGGCTCGTGGACTCATTAACCTACCAAATAGGGATTGGGTGGGATAGCTTAAGCCTTCATCAAGAGGTGTTTGTGGGATATTATTATTTCCTTCGATGCCTATTCCTTATAGTTGCTACAATACCCTCATAGTGAACGCGGCTTCCTTTGAGACTACAGTACACTCTGTGTTGAAAGAAATTTCATTGCCCTTTGAATAATCTACACTTTACAGTGGGGTTTGTATCTTCATGCTATGATTTCTAGGCCTTCTTTCTGTATTGATCATGGTTATTAGACCTTACTCATTATTGCTCCTTACCTTCTCATTATTGAATCTACTGTAATAGATGATTTTAAAGCTCTGTCTCTTAGGTCTAAGACTGCTCTTTACATGGTATCTTTTTATGTAGATGATTGTATTCGTTGTTTAGGACAATGACGACTGCCCTTGAACTTATGCACTTATCTTTGTTTGACCTCTAGCCTTATCCAAGATTCAATATTCTTCATGAAAGAATTATGAATTTTACCATTTTATCTTTATTCTGTTTCTTATCATGCATTGCATTCTTTATTTTTATTTTTATTGTATCAATTTTACCTATGCATTCTGAATGACATATTTTTTGAGGGAAGCTCAAAGCAAAAGAGTAAGGTCAACACCATGTATCATATTTGGATAATTTTAAACTATTTATTATATGTTTCCTCATTTCTTAGGTATCCTGCTCAATTAGAGAATGAGCTTGAGATGTTCTCACTTGATTAATTTGTTGGTTTGACCTACTCACTCAGGCCATTTAGGCTACCTTGTCTGACTGGGCTCAATTAGGTGAGATGGAAATCCTATAAGATTTTGAGAGAGTGCTTTTCCTGCTGTTGGAAAAGAAAATAGACTTGTCTTCTAGTATGGACAGCTGAATGAGAGAAAAAAATTGGCTTCTATGAAATCAAGAAAGCAACGAAAACTGGAATGAATAACTGAAGAACCATTCTTTCAAAATTCTAGTGCAGTCTGTTGTGGCTACTTATGGAAGAGGTTGATGGGATTATTTTGTGACTAATTGTTGAAAATGATTAAGGTTCTCAATAACTGAATATGGTCAACAACTGGATTATCTTCATTACATGACACAATATATGGATTGTGTATTGCCATGGATAATGACCATGTTTTGCCTGAGTCAACATCATTATTCTTTCTAGTTTTCTTCATCACTAAAATATTGAATCCTCTTTGTGGTACCAAGGAATCAGAACTTTCATTGTTCTGTAGAATCCAGTTTGTGATAGATATCTCATAGTTAGGTAATAAATGCTATATTTCCATTTTAAGTTCTTGCATTGAAAGGATTTCCATTGGTAATCTCTTGGAGAACAGATTCCTCCTGTCATATAACAATTAAATATGCCTTGTTTTGCAATTTTAGATAAACAAGACAAGGCTCTTGCCTTTTTTTCCTTCTATTTCACATACTTAATTAGTCTAGATATGCTTAGAACCTTGAGGAGGTAAGGAAATGATAAAATCTAATTATAATCAAGAGAATACTCGGTGAATATGGTTGCAATGGCAAATGGCTTAAAATAAAAGATAGTTTTTCTTCTGATGGAGAACATGTCGAGTCAAGATGGTAAGTCACAACTGTAGATGCATCAGAAGATGGGGCCTTATGCCAGGAACTAGCATTTGACTTGAGAAGGCACAACATAGGATTAATGAAACTATTGTATGATGTTTATAGTTAGGTTCAACAAAAAAGGTGGTTCAAGAGTGGATTCAAGTGAAGCTGTTGGTGGTTATTTGGTTGCAACCATCCAATTTTACGGAATAATGAAGGATGGAGTCATGTTGATCCTCTACATGAGAAATGATTCCATCTGTCAAAAAACCTTTCTATTATTGCTTTTCTATCAAATATTTTGGGCTAGGGTCGTGACTACTATGCATAGACTTTGACTACCCATGCCATGGCCCGTGTCTTGTAATATTTTCTGAGATAGATCTTTAGTGTCTGTGCTATAACTTTTGACTGCTCCAAAAGATAATCATGGATTGTCTTTGATACTGATGAGTCTCCTCTGTATCTTAACTTTTTGGATTATCATAATGGCTCTCTCTATTGACTGACCCTTTTAGGCATGATTGAACATCATTGGAAGGTTGCAAATCCATTAATAATAATGGATATTTTACTATCTTTACTTATTTGTGGACTATGATATGATTTGTACTATTCCAAAATGATGAAGGGCTTCAGATTACAAAGATTTTGTCACTCTCAATTTGACCTCTGCCATCAAGGTACAATCCTCAAACAAGCTGAATCAGTCTCTTTGTCAAGCTGAGACTATTACTGTTATATTGTCTAGACCATGCTTTAAATTTTTTTTTATTAGATTAGCACATAAAGAACTCATACCATGCTTTACTTTTGTTAATATTCATCTAATTGTGAATTTGTTTTCACAGCTCCCAGAGCCATTGACGGGTAAAGATTGGAAGTTGGATAATTTTCAAGGCCACCCTACACTTCTGGTATAGTGTTTATCTCTATTGAGAATGATCTTTTCATCTCTTGTTTGATTAAAATGAGTGATTGAATGGTATGTGATGAGTTTGAATAATTGCAGGTTATGTTTATTTATAACTATTATCCATTTGTCATACACTTAAAGAAAGAGATTGTCAAACTTACAAATGACTACATGCCTGTAAGTAATTTTGACTTCAGAGTAGGGCCTTTTTTTACTATGTTTTACACCATTATGATGGTGTTTTCTTATTTTTAATAAAATCATTGGTCATGTGAGAGATATGAAAATATTGATATGGTAAAGATGGGGCTCGGTGTTGTGGCAACATCTTCTAATTCTACTATCGCTCACCCTCAGGTATGTTGCTATTTGCAATTTGTATTTTGAGTCTAGATAAATTAGCCAAATCATATTTTTTCAATTACAATTTAAAATTAGAAGAAGAAGGAAAGTGAAAGAGATTAGTTGTTGGAGTAATCTATTTATTATTGCATTCCAATGGAATTTGTCTCCTTTTAACAATCATAAAACTGTTCTTGAACCTTTGATAGTCCTGGTACCTTTCTTATGTAGCTAATCTCATACAATATTAAGGCTCATACCAAATGTAAGGTCATTAGCGTCCTTGTTTAAGTTCCCAAATGAATGTTTCTCAACCTAATTTATAGCAGTTATCATGGATTGTTGTCATGAAATCATTGGGATTTGAACTTTGAAGTGAATATCCTTAGGGCTTTGTCTTTGGTTTTAACCTTAATGCTACAATAATGTCTTTGCTCGATAACATGCTTCCTTAGATTCCAAGGATCTCTGAATTTTGACAGTGCACATACCATTGTACTATTTTTTGTTTTACTTTTCATAGCAGGTGATTGGTATAAGCTTTATCTAAATACTATCATATCCACCTTTGATTGCAACATGTTACTTTGAACTTTCTAGGTCTGTCTTTTTCATACAAATAATCCATTGATTATCTTTTGTCTACTGTACCTTGTGCACTATTGCATCAAATAGAGAACTACCTTTTGTTTGTGATTTGGCCCTATTTAGATAATAAATTGTCTTTTATTTTGGTCTGATTGTCTCTTTTACACTGTAGCTTGATGCTATAATTGCACTATTATTGTTGTTATTTTTTATTTATTTACCTGGATAAGGGTTTGACATAACACTCTTCTGTTTAAGGAGACAAAAGAAGAGATTTCACAGTCACTCATCAAGACTTTTTCCAATCTCTGTTGTGATGCTTTACCCATGACAAAAACTAATCATTTGCTACTATTTTAAGTCCTTAAGGACTACATTCTTATGCATTTCCCTTTTGTGATTTGGTAGTGGTCTAAACAACTTGTAGTGTCATAAAATTGTGACCCATGCATTTTTAACCATATTTTGGGTCCTCATCTTGGCGACGACATCTCCTTCCCTAACCAAGACCTATTTCTGCATTTCCAACCCTTCACTCTTTCTCCTTCATGTCTTGTGTCTGCTCTGGACCCTGTCTGGGCCCCAAAATAGGGCAGGATAGGGGCATGGTGCCCTTGTCCCCACCCCTTAGGGTGGCCCTATGTCAGGTCTGCCCAATCTCCTATACACAATTGTCTTCGAGGTTTGCAACTCCTCTTTGTCAGCCTTCGGTGGTTGAAAATCCTTGAGGAATGTATAAAAAGGAATTCAATACCCTCATTCATGGACGGATGGACAACAAAAAGATAGATAAAGAGCATAGGGAGAAGATACAAGATTTCAAGGTCATCATCAAGCATTCAAGCATTCAAGTCTTCTTCATTCATCCATTGGAGCTGTTGGTTCCCAGAATAAACGGGATATATTGCTACAGGGCAAAGACCAAGCTAATTCCTCTAGATACCTATGGAAAGCCACCTCCAACTATCAATATCTGTCAAGCTTGGACCAACTTCAACAAGGATACAAGATCCTTCTACACTTCGGGCTCTGGAGGACCCAGGAGGGTAACCCCTTCAATGAACTTCCTGCTCTCTGCAACGATACTCAAGAATTCACTGAAAACAAAGCAGATTATCTCATAAAAGGACTCAATAGAAAGGGAGAATGCTCAAGGATGGCAAGTCCTTTAGCGATCCTCAACCTTAAGCTGGAGCATGAGATGGGTGGGACAACTTTCAAAAAATACATAAAACTTAACAAGATGGTGTTCAGATATTTAAAGAGATTTGTTGAGATTCATTAGTTAAAATCAAAACAAGGCTGATAAATAAAACCAGTTACAAGCATTGATTAGTGCCTTACTCCATTGGGCACCTGAAAAATATAAAAAATAAACCTAAAAATGTGAAAAAAATTGATCTGCTAACATAAAATCTAAGATGATATTGCCTTACAATATATCTCATTTGTGATTCCAACCCAAAACTACTTATCTAAAATCCTTGCACAAGCCCTATCATTCTGCAACTCTATTTAAGAGATTTTATTGAACCCTTGGGCCGAAGCATAAACATTAAGCTGCATACATCATAAAAATGCACTAAGCCTACCTATCTATACAACATACCTATCTATGCCCTAAGCCTTTTCAGAATTCCAGTTAAGTATGTTGATGCAATTGAGAAAATTCAAAGAAAATTTCTATGGTCAGGGGTTGAGGACAAGAAAAGAATGTCTCTTGTGGCTTGGGAACAGGTATGCAAACCGAAAAGTAAAGGAGGTTTGGGCTCGAGAAGAATCAAGACCTTAAATGAAGCTCTCTTGTCCAAACAGGTTTGGAGAATGTTCCACTCAGATAATGAATGGTGTAAAATCTGGCGAAGTAAGTACTTTCTTCTGTCCTCCTCTCTTTCCTATTTTATCAATTTTGAAATCAGTATTAATGGGTCCCACATCTGGAATCATGCCTCTAAGTGCAGAGATAGCATTGCTAAAGGGGTTATTTGGAAAGTAGGCAATGGTAGGAAAGTTAAATTCTGGGAAGACCCCTGGCTTTTTTATAAAGCTTTGACTGATATCCCAGAATGGGCCCCTTATGCCTCCTCTTGTATTAGAACTTTTGGTCCTTTATTTGAAGGGTATTGGATAGGCAATAAATGGTAGAACATTGAAAGTATCCACCCAAGCCTCATTAAGCTTAAGAACCATCTGTCTTCGGCCTGGTTGAATAAAGAGGAAGACTCCCTTATTTGGAAATATGAACCCAAAGGTATTATTACTATCTCTTCTATGTATGGTGTTCTCTCCCCCGCCCATTCTGATAATCCTTTTTGGTCTAAAGCTTGGATAAAGGGTTTGACCCCCAAAATCAACTTTTTCTATTGGACTATTTTTCAAAATAAAATCCTGACCTTAGATAACCTCAAGGGTAGAGGATTTGCCTTTCCTAATAGATGTGCTCTATGTCTTAAGGAGGAAGAGTCAGTGGACCATCTGGCTATCCAATGTTCCTATTCTGCTTCGATCTGGGAAAGATTTCTTAAGAGTTTTAGCATTGATTGGGTGTTTCCTAACACTATCAGTGAGTTGTTCTACTCCTGGAATCACCATTGGTCTAACTCCTTTTTGAGATCTATGTGGCAGCTATCACTCCCTCACATTCTGTGGGGATTATGGAAAGAAAGAAACAATCGTATTTTTAGGGACACCTCTCTTACTCAGGATACTGTGTTTCAGAAAATACAATGGGCAATTATGGAGAATATTGGGATCATTGGGGGTCCCTGATTTTCTACCAACCCAATGGAATCTCACATTTTAAGTTCCTAGAATTTGAAGAATGTTGGCAGTTCTGATCCTAAGCAAAACAAAAGACTAGAAGCTAGGTGGCAAACCCCCCCTCATGGTTAGTTCAAAGTCAATTTTGATGGTGCTGCAAAAGTTAATCTGGGCCCTATGGGATGTGGAGCTATTCTTAGAAATGATAAAGGTATATGCAAGCAAATGATTGTTGTTCCAATAGGAAGTCAAACAAACCACAAAACAGAAGCAATGACAACACTCCAAGGTATTCTCCTCGCAAAAGATGGAATTTCCCCTACATATGGATTGAAGGGGACTCAAACAACATAATCAAATGCCTCAAGGGGACCTCTAAGCCCTCATGGTCTATCAATAACATTATAAAAGCCGCTAGAGACCTCATTAACACTTTTGAGAAAAGTTACATATCTCATATCTACCGTGAAGCTAATGGGTCTACTGACTGGGCAACCAATGCGGCGGTCAATCAAGATGAAATGATTACTTGGAAGGGTGAACAAGGCCTCCTTGAGGATGTCAAATTAATCATTTTTAAGGACCAATATAATAGCATCCCAAAGATTTTTGATGGACAAAACAATAATGAAACGGATTAAAAGGAGTACTTCGAGCAATTATAATATTGTCAGCACCATTTATTATAACACTCAATCAATCACTTCCCACGCTTTCTAGGTAAATTTGGTAGTTCTGAGAAAATTTTTGTCTAAAATGCTCTGCAAGTTTCAAGATTCTACTCTTAATAGCAAAAATATGGGTGGAAACAGACGCTGATACAAACCTAGCAACTGCAAGGAATGGAAGCAAAAGGAGGCAGTCTGGAACATTCTGCAGAGGGGTGGGTTCTCAAAATTTATGGAGAGGCTTCGTGGATGGGACGCCACAGTCACCAATTTATTTTGTAAAAACTAGAGAAAGGGCATTTTGAAGATGGGAGACCAGTTTGTTGTCATAGATGAAGACCTTATTGCCCAGGCCATGGGTCTCTGAAGGGAAGGTAGCAACTACTACAGAGATAGAAAAGTGAGCAAGGAGGCCATTGAAAGATATCCCGAAACTAATAAGGAGAAAAAATGCTTGGTGAAGCTAAGTAAAACTTACTATCCCCCTAGGGCTTTTGTTAAACCATGGAGGGAGGTCCTTTTTGTTATAATGCGCTATATTACTTTGGATGGTAGATTAACTAAAGTATATGGCTACCATTTTGTTTTGTTGAATCATTTTAGGCATGACGAGAAGGTTAACATTCCTTATTTTATGTTATGTTCTATGAACACCACCATTAAAGCCTATAAAGAGAACCCTACGGGGGACACTGCCATGCATCAGGGTTTAATGGTTCTTATTTATGACCATCTCAAGGCTAACCAAATAGTCTGCCTGCAGCCCTCTATTTCAGAGTCTGAGGAGGATGGGTCAGACTCTGTCTTTTCTTTGGATGAGGGTTCTGATAGTAATCCAACTAGTGAGTCTGAGGAGAGTATAGATGACTCAAAAATTGAAGTAGATAAGAAGAGGAAATATTTGAAAACCAGGCCTTCCTCCTCAAAGGGAAAGAAATCCAAAGGCAAAATTCTCCAAATTAGCTCCTCTGAGGAGGAGGAGGTCTCTGAAAATTCAGAGAAGGTGAAACCCCAAGGTTCTTTGAAAAAGAAAACTAAAGTCCATACATAGACTAGAAATAAACAAAAGAGAAAGGATGAGAATGTGAAGGAGCTGGAGGATAAGCAGAAAAAGATTCTGAAAGCTGACCAGAACTTGGAGGAGGTGACCACTAGAGAAGTTCATAGGGCTGATGATAAAGTTACTATTGGTGACACTCCAAATAAGGAACAGGACAACTCTGGTAAGATTGATCTCTCCTTGAACCCACCTCCTGAGGGTATGAAAGGTTTTATGGACACCATGGAATGGTTAATCACCAGTTACAAGAAAGTTGTGGATGAAAACAAGAAGCTCAGCCACAGAATCCAAATTCTGGAAACTATCAACACTGGAGAAGGGAAGACTATGGCAGGTTATATGGAGGATTTGACAAACACTATTGCTAAAGCCGAAAATATAAAAGACTCCTTCAACCCCAGATTTGAGCAAATCGAGAAAGACTTGTTGGAGAGGAAAGCAAATGCTAATGCTATGGATCAAACTATTTCGGGAACTGTCAGTAAAGTCAGCAAAATTGAGGATTGCCTCAAAAGTATCGCAGACCAAATCTTAAACATCCTGAAGGTCTCTGCTGGCAATACTAAAACTCTCATCAGCAGATTGGATGAGGAGAAGGATACCCTGGATATTGACCCTGACACTGAAGGTACGGGAGATGTTCAAGGGCCCAGAACAAGAACCAAAGGTAAAAAGAAGGAGAAGAAGCCTAATAAGGACCTGGATGATCTCAAAGTTGTTGCGGCCTCCTATGACCAGCTGGTGATTAAGGCAGAGAACCTTCTGAAGACTCTAATTGTGCAGTGTTTTCCTAGTTTTTGTTGTTTTGTTGTTTCTTTCTTTTGCTGTCTTTTCTGTTTACTGGCTTTTTTGCCAGTCGTTCTGTTAGCGATTTTTATGTTTTGGATACTCTATGATGACTTTTCTTTATCTCCTATGTTAAAGGTTTCGGGTTCTGAAAACCTGCTTTTCTAATTAATTAGAGCAATACACTAAATGAAATAAACCCTTGATTGATTCATTTAAAAATTGATAGAATCATGCAATGGAGAGAAAAGAGTCAAAAATCGACTATTTTATTTAAACAAAATGCTCTCTGTCACAAGATAAAATTTACATATAACTCCTTCAAGAACCTATACAGAATTTGACACTAAAACATTTCTTTATTTGCTCTGTAAAATATTTTACAACTTGCTTCCTTCACCTAGACTCACTACTGGAAACAAACTAGGAAAAACCCAAGGAACAAGAAAATTGAACCTACAAGACATTGCCAAAAATATCAACCCTTCTTCTGGCCATGATTTCCCTTTTTATAGAATAAAGGGAGCAGCAAGCTTCCGGCCAGAAGACACATGTCAACAGCAGATTCATTCTTGACAATTATCCCTAAAAGGCCATATGCGATTCTGTTGCATATATGTTTCCATATCCATGCACTGGCACTTATGAATCATTGTTCTTAACTGAAAAATGGTAGGAGCAAAACCATTTGAGCCATGCCATTATTTCCCTGACACCTCCAGATGGAGTGTGAGATATTGTGCTTCTGTCCTATTGAGAATTTCCCTTCTAGGAAAGGAAACGGGGTCCTGACAAGAAGAAAAGTCGCCTCTAAACTAGAGGAGGAGCTTCAACCTTCATACCCAGGATTAGAGAAAGTGTAAGGAGGAGATACAGGGGAAACATAATATGTTGGGGAGGGGTTGTAGCTTCCATGTAGCTAGTGGCTTCCTTTCTCTCTGCCAAGTGGGGAGTCACTAGGATCCAATTTTCCACTTTACATTTTGGTAAACTTGATGTGAAACACATTAATTCTGATTTCTCATTCTTAGATCTGATTAATTGCAATTTGAATTTCAAAATTTCATTTACAGGTTTGATCTATTTGCAAATTTTAGAGGTTAATTGCATAAAAACCCTAATGTTTCATTTTGAAAAAATTAAGCTTGTGAGGTGTAAAATTTTAATTGCTTATTTCAGATTTGATTTCTATTTCAAAATTGCAATTCAAATCTATCTCTTTATTCTGAAAAATTCAGTGGTTAAATCATAAAACTCAATTTTTTAAGATCTTTTTCATTTTTGACCTTTGACTGCAACTTTGACCGATCTAGACATCTCCAAATCAGCTATTTTTTTGGATTCCACATTAAAAACATAATCTCTATCATCCCTGAAAATTTTCAAAAAAGTTGGTTGGACCGTGTGCGTTCTGCCATAGTCCTCGACTTTTTTCCCAAAATTTTGAGAGACGGAATTGACTGTATTTCTCTGCTCAAATCTAGAAAATCAGTGTACTTTATCAATTTCAACACTCCCTATGGTCAAACACAAATTCAAAATTCATCAAATTCACATCTTAAAATTAATTTTCTTAAAAAGGTCCTAATTTTAGATTTGCTTGGCCAACAAATTCAGATTTCACTTAAGAGACTTTTAATGGCAATTAATAAATTGGATTTACTTGATCTTTCACATGTGATTACATTAATTTTTACATATATTTATCATGTGTCGGATAAGAGTTTCTTTCATTTCTTGTTGCTTCTCTTTCTTCATAGCACTTGGTCATATTGTGTTGTTACGATTTCCAAATTATTTTCTTTTCAATGAGATCTCAAAGCTTTCATGTATCATTTATGTTGCATTATGGTGATGTTGTTAACAACATGCATTTCCTATTTTAATCATCTTAAAGCTTTTTGATGTAGAGGGATCCCCTACTCTAGACCTCTCAAGGGTTCAATCACTCATGGTGACACTCAAGAGGATCCATCTACATGCTAGGTGAAACCAACTTTCCATTCCAACTTCTATTGATCATGATTGATCATCTCATCATTTGTTTAAGATTACACTCTTAAAGTTTGATAACCTGCTCACTCCTTTGGACCCTACTCTAGGATCAACACTTGACTCTTAAGCCTCCTCCATACCCTAACACCAAGTTAGACTCTTCCCACATTGAATTTGAAATCCCTACAATACACTAGACTCCAAACTAGGTTCACAAGCCAAAAATGCTTAACACTTGGATTAAATAAAACCAAAGTTACCTTCTTGTTGTCCTCTTAGATATACCTATACACAGAGGTATATAACTCAATCATTCTGGTGAGATTTTGAAGAACTTTATTTGGAACAACATATCCAAAATTTAGACAAATCCACCTGTTCAACTCCGTGATATGTCCCCCGCATCAGGCTACATTTTCTGTGACTGTCATTCTGTCACACTATGACAGTCTGTTGTTATCTTTGGAAACCCATTGGTTTAACCCCTTCCTTGGGAACTCCACTTGCTCCAACACCTTAGGAATTTTTTCAACACACCAAACAACACTCCCCTAAGCCCTCTTGGCCATCACACACTTTGTCATATCAAACAAAGCCTTCTTCATTTGACTGTAACAGTCAATCTGCCCTGTGACTGTCCTAACAGTCTGAAACCATCATGTAGCACATGCAAAACCCATGCATGACACCTTGTACACAACATGGAAAGGTATTATACACCCTTGGCCTCATCCCTACCCAAAATGATGATTGGTTATGCATCAAAATGAAAGATACTACATTTATGAAGCCACTGGTTACCCTAAGCCAAGGTTCTGGCAAATTTTATGAAAATGCAAATAACTTTGGTAAAACACAATGAAAATGAATGCCACCACCTCCAAAGTAAATTTAAGTCATTTCTCTATCACCTCTAATCAATAATCTCTCAGAATACAAACATGAAATGCATCAAAACCAATGAGAGATCTGACTGTCACGTTAAAAACTCAGAAAATGCACATAAAAATATGGTTTTTATTGCTCCAAATGATTGCCTTCGACCATACACTCACCATATCCCTCAATATAATTTTTTTACATAATTTTATAGCATTTTTGGCCTAAAAGACCTAACCATAACCACCCAACTACCTCTAACCACCTATTTTTATCATTTTTTGCAATTTTGACAATAAAAGTTGCTCAAAAATTTGTCATTTGACAAACAAAGTTGTCAACATGAAAAAACTTGACCCCTAAATCTACCAACACATAAAAAATGGTCTTAATATGACCTTAAAAACATTTTAAACATGTTTTATTCCTCACAAACTTATTCTACCCTTCAAAAACCAATTTTAGCCCTTTCTAGGCCTAATTGCCAATTTTGACAATTTTACACTTTTTGACCTTTTCATTACATTTCATCGTATTTATTGGCTCTAATGGCCATGATTACATTGTTTTAAGACCTTAAAGGCCTTTTAGACTTCATTTCTCATTTATTCTCCATGAGGGCCTATCAATGACCCTAGTGCAACTTGCCTCCATAGGTCTTCATAGGTGCTCCATAGGTGTTCCATAGGTGCTCCTGCACCATACCCCTGGGGACAAAAGATTCAAGGTCCCCTTGAATGGCTGCCTCCTTTTTCTAGTATTCCAATTCATAGATACTTTATGTTTGTACCTTTCAATAAAATTTCCATGCTTTGGTGGCTCATTGCAACTCCTCCCAAGCAAATGGTGCTCAATATAAGCACCTCCAACATTTGCATGCATGTAAATACTCAGCAAACCAGCATACAAATGATTTGAAAAAACAAATGCAGTGTCATCATTGATTTCATTATCACCTTGTTCCACCAAAGGAATCTTTTGTGCCAACATCTCAAGTGAGTCAACCCCACCATGGCTTCTCGATTCTTCCTCTATGGCTGCACATAATGCCCATAGATCAGGTTCTTCTCCTTCACCAAATTCATTCTCATTATCATACCATTCACCTTGGCATCTCACCTCATCATTCACCTTCAAGGATTCCTCATTAGCCTTCTTCTTTGTTGCTATTAGCCTCTTCACAAGAAAAACTATCCTTTTTTACACCCTCAAGTGCCAACTCTTCACCTTCCTCTATAGATTTTCCAACCTCGACTTCATTTGTGCTTCCCAATTTTCATTTTCCCTTCTCAATTGCTCCCTCTCTTCTACAAGTTTTCTTAACTTCTTATCAACCTCACCAAATTCTTTCTTCAATCTACTCAACTCTTCTTCATCTATCCTCTTCCTCTCTTCTTCTTTCTTCTTTCTCTCATCTTCTCTTCCTTTTTGCTTCCTTCCACCATCCAAGTATTCTATGAAAGCATTACACAACTCTCTTTCTGACCTTATCAGATACATCTTCTCACCTATCTAGGATTCTACACACATATCCCAAACCTTTTGCTTGCTCTGATACCATCTGATGCAGAGGAATCCCCTACTCTAGACCTCTCAAGGGTTCAATCACTCAAGGTGACACTCAAGGGGATCCTTCTACATGCTAGGGGAAACCAACTCCCTATTCCAACTTCTATTGATCATGATTAATTATCTCATCAATTCTTTAAGATGTGCACTCTTAAGGTTTGATAACCTACTCACTCCTTTGGACCCTACTCTAGGATCAACACTTGACTCTTAAGCCTCCTCCATACCCTAACACCAAGTTAGATTATTCCCACATTGAATTTGAAATCCCTACAATCCAATAGACTCTAAACTAGGTTCACAAGCCAAAAATGCTTAACACTTTGATTAAATAAAACCAAAGTTTCCTTCTTGTTGTCCTCTTACATATACCTATACACAGAGGTATATAACTTTTTAATCGGTTCAATCCTCCTCAATCTCTCTGGTGAGATTCTGAAGAACTTTATTTTTAACAACATATACAAAATTTAGACAAATACAACGGTTCAACTCTGAGATATGTCCCCCGCATCAGGCTACATTTTCTGTGATTGTCATTCTGTCACAGTATGACAGTTTGCTGCTATCTTTGGAAAGCCACTGGTTTAAGCCTTTCCTTGGGCACTCCACTTGCTCCAACACCTTAGGAAGGTTTTCAAAAAACCAAACAACACTCCCCTAATCCCTCCTGGCCATCACACACTTTGTCATATCAAATAAAGCCTTCTTTACTTGACTGTAACAGTCAATCTTCCCTGTGACTGTGTCCTAACAGTCTGAAACCATCATGTAGCACATGCCAAACTCTTGCATGACACCCTGCACACACCATGGATATGTATTATACACCCTTGGCCTTATTCCTGCCCAAAATGAGGATTGGTTATGCATCAAAACAAAAGATACTACATTTATGAAGCCACTGGTTACCCTAAGCCAAGGTTCTAGCAGATTTTATGAAAAATGCAAATAACTTTGGTAAAACACAATAAAAATGAATGCCACCACCTCCAAAGTAAAATTAAGTTGTTTCTCTATCACCTCTAATAAATAATCTCTTATAATACAAACATGAAATGCATCAAAACCAATGAGAGATCTGACTGTCACGTTAAAAACTCAGAAAATGCACATAAAAATATGGTTTTTATTGCTCCAAATGATTGCCTTCAACCATACACTCACCATATCCATAAATATCATTGTTTTACATCATTTTATATAATTTTTGGCCTACAAGACCAAACCATAACCACCCAACTACCTCTAACCGCCTATTTTTATCATTTTTTGCAATTTTGACAATAAAAGTTGCTCAAAAAGTTGTCATTTGACAAACAAAGTTGTCAACATGAACAAACTTGACCCCTAAATCTACCAACACATAAAAATGGTCTTAAGATGACCTTAAAAACATTTTAAACATTTTTTATTCCTCACAAACCTATTCTACTCTTTAAAACCCAATTTTAGCCCTTTCTAGGCCTAATTGCCAATTTTGACAATTTTGCACTTTTTGACCTTTTCATTACATTTCATTGCATTTATTGGCTCTAATGGCCATGATTACATTGTTTTAAGACCTTAAAGGCCTTTTATACTTCATTTCTCATTTATTCTCCATGAGGGCCTATCAGGGACCCTAGTGCACCTTGCCTCCATAGGTCTTCATAGGTGCTCCATAGGTGTTCCATAGATGCTCCTACACCACTTTTGTAGATCCTAAACCTAAATATCCTAACCCTTGTACCTCTCCTAGGGTATCTTGTGTGAAATAAATGATATCTATTGCTTTACCCAATAATCATTCTACAAGAGAGCAAGCATTGGAAATTAATATGGATTCATCTTCTTCTTCTACACGTACTCTTGAGCAAGGGGGTGTAGATTAGGGTCCAAGAATTGCCGGTGCATGGGCAATTCTTAAAAAACTTCTTTTCTTGAACATTCTGTATCACATGTATAGTAGATTAGGATCCATTTCCATTGTAAATACCATCATAAATCTGCGCTAACCAGAGATTCTGAATTCTTGAAGACATATTCAATATGCCTCCATCCTCAGTCAAAGCCGCTGTTGAACACTATATTTGAAAATAAAAAAATATAAAAAAATGCATATTCCCATAGGCGTGAAGACTGAAAGATGTTTCGGCCAGCAAATTGTATCGAGCACTGCAAAAGAAGTTTCATCGAAAGAGTATTTTCATCGAAACAAAGTATAGAAAGCACCAAGCAAAAGTATTTCGGCAAAAGTTACTTTCGATGAATGTAGAAAATCACTCATCGATACTCTAAGTTTCATCAAAAAGGTAAAAAACGAAAGGCAAAAAGGCAAAAGTGATTTCGAAGGAATATCATTACCGAAGAAACTCATAAAGCATTCATCGAAATGCAAGTTTTCATCAATGACATAATGTCGAACAAAAGCAAAGGTGTTTCATCGATAAAGGAGGATATCGATGAAAAAGGAATGTCGATGAACATACATGGGCCCTCACCGAAGAAAGAAATTCATCGAAAAAATGATTTCGATGAAACTTGCGAGTGACTTATCGAAAAGGAGGTCTATCGATGAAAGAACGATTTCGATGAGTCTTGAAAGTAGCTTCTCGACATGGGCTACTCACCGAAAGAATAGTATCGAAGAAAACGGGCTTTCGATGAAAGATTTAAACACTCGGCTGAAGACAAGGGTTTCATCGATAACTTGAAATATGATCACTTTGAGCGAACTGTACTTCCCGTGAAAGAGTTAAAGGCCCAAATGAAGAATGTCACATCTGCAATTAAGTTTAAACACTTGAGTAGCCATTGTAGATGTAGAACATTAATTGTGCACAAGTTGCCCATACGATTACAGTTGAACTGATTGAATTCTCATAAGAACCAGATCAATGCTAAAAGACTGAAAATTGCGAAGAACTTGTGGAAACTTGCGAACGATAACCAGAAGAGCTGAGCATTTCTCCAAGTAAGTGTTGTTTCTCATATTTGCTGTAATCATGGAACCTTCGTCTTCTTCTTCTAAAAAGAGTAGGAAAGGAAAAGAGCTGAACCCTGAAGAGAAGCCCAAGAGACAAAAGAAAGAAGGGAGAGCTCCGACTCAGGATTTGTTAGACCAGTGTCCCTCATCTAGTGTAAGGTCCAAAAAGATCAAAAGTGAAGAAGAAGGATTGGAGGATAGATTTGAAAATCTAGGAGATATTTGGATTGAAATCAGAGGACATGAATTATTCTTATTTAGCTATAAGAGAAGGGATGCTCCTGAACCCATAAGTAATCTATGGAAGAAGAACTTAGGCAAATTGGTAGTCCCAAATGTGTTTGTAGATGTAGAATTAATGAAAGCTTTGGTAGATTGTTACAATCCAAGAACCAAAACCATATGTGATTACAGAGGGAATACATTAGTAGTAATTAACAAACAGACTATTGATATGGTGTTTGATTTGGACTGGGAAGTGGAGGAGAGTATCGATATGAAGAAACTTTCACAAGAATTCTTTAGTTTGGAAAACATCTACAGGACTTGGAGGCTACCTATTCACAGGCCAAAAGTGGGTGGGTCATTTGTTCCATTTAGCAAAGATGACAAGGTGCCATTTGATGTCAACCATTTCCATCCTTATTTTAAATATACCTACTATGCTGCAGCTCAAGTATTAGGCCTAGAGGCTCATCCACTCATGGATATTGGGGTTATGGTTCTGTGTGCTGATTTACAATCAAAAGACCCTAGGTCATTTGATTTTGCCACTTATGTTGCAGATGCTTTAAATCATGGATTGGAAAAGTTGAAAGGGGACCTTGTGAATGTTCATTTTTCATTGTATTCCTTGTTAATGCATATCATTCTTTATTGTGGACAAGAGATTAATTTCTAGTCAGATGATTTCTGCATTCGATCCTATGATAAAAATGGTTTGAAGAAGCCAGTTCAGTTATGGGTATCTGCATGGGACCAGAGGTTCATGAACAACCAGTACTGGCACTTTCAAGAATATTTTGTGAAACCTCTTAGTGCAGCTTTTGGGCAACACAGGGATTACACTTTGTCCCCTGAAATCAAGAGGTTCCTCAGACCAAAGGATTTCTCTCCAGAATCACAGGTTGATCATAATTGGGGTGATTGGTATTGCCATGATAATCACACAGAAATCAGGGTATTTGGATATGAAGGAAAACCCCACAGGCTTCCAATTACAGTGCCAAATAGGGTGGCTAGCCTGGAGATTATAAGACAATTGTCTATTGTCAGTGCTAAACACTTAACAGATTTCGGTAAACAATCCATCGTTCAAGGATTATTGGTTTTTTCTGATTTCATTGTTAAAAGTTCAAAAAGTTATCATTTACTACAGAACAAGTTAGACTATTATGGCATGACTTTGGGTGAGCCTAGGGAGAACTTTGATCCTGAAGGATATATAAGAGCTACCAGAGTATCACAAAAACTCAAAGCTGGAATACATGTGGCCAAAATGCCAGATGACCTGATTAAGAATCTTGAAAGAGAGGAGGCCAAAGCTTTGAGGGAAAAGAGTGAGTTAGTTTGGGAGGCCTACAAATGGAAAAGGGTAAGGGGAATGATAGATGGAGACCTAATTGGAAATCTCCAAGATCCTCTGGAAGTGGCTAAAAGGCTGCTTCAACATGAAGCAGAAATCATGCATAGAGTGCCTTCGCAATTCCTTCATTTCATTAATACTGAGAAGGATAGTCAGCCCCTAGCCCACATGTCACCAAAATCGACCGCCAGTAGTATCCCAGCTGATTCTCCTAGAGAAGATTATCCTCCTGGTTTCGAAGCAGAGATGAATATGGACACTGGTGAAATTAACATCAAGGATGTCGTCGATATAAGGATGACTGAGCATGAAGATTTTGTTGCTGATGATGGATTCGCCTCCTCTAGGGAATTTCTTTCATTTTTATACCAATACAAAGGAGCTCATGTAAAACGAAGCATGACTGGAAGACCAGAGGAGGAACAGATGAAGAAATTGCAGGATGAGATTGATGTCCTCATGAAAGATATGACTCCTGAGAAAGGGAGGAAATTACTGAAAGAGGCCGGTGTAATCATCTTCTCTGGTTGGGATATAAACTCAGCACTTTTATTTGACGGCTTCCTGAAGAAACAAGACTTAAATCAATAGGTGTTGCCTCAGGAGATAGACAAATTGTTCTTAGGCTCTGGATATGATCCAGACAAGAAAGCTCTCCTACAATGGGCATTATATCCAAAGGGGAAGAGGCCTATCATTGTAGACATTGAAGAAACCTTTGGGCACCTCATGGTTCATCAGGTTGGTAAGACAGACCCTAGGGTCACTGCTAAACTCAACTTGGATGTTGCTAGATTGAACCTGGACCAGACAGAATTTTTGGTCAGAGAAAACGTCACATATAAGGGGTTATATGAAAAATCTAAAGAGGAGAATCAAAAGTTGCAGGCAAAAGTATTGCAACTAGAGACAGGGACTCCTATCAGTGAATACACCTCATACCCCGCAGGACGTAGCTTGGACGATGTCTCTGATGCTCTGTACTAGAAGTATCAAGCAGAAAAGGCCAATAAACGCACAGAAGGTATCCAACAAAGGATGGACAAACTGGTCAACGACATCATAGGACATCGGTTTAACACCATGCTCTTGCAGGTTGAACCATATTGGAAAGTATATAATGGAACGATAAAGGCGTTAACAGAGCATGAGAGACTAAAAGCACGACTGCATGAAGTACTGAATAATGACGATGCCATGACACCAGAGGAAAAAGCTGAGGGGATTGCGTATATGGAGAATCATGTCAAACTTGAGGATACGCTGAGGAGAGACCTGAAGGATTTGGATGATGAGAAACCTGTTGGAATGCCCTCCATCTACAAAGAAGGAGAAGTGATATCCCTGGAGGATTTGCGAAAAGAGCTCGTCAGCGTCAAGGATTGGGCCTTGTCAGAAATAGATCGAAGTAAAGATATGGCCCCTACTGTCAACCAGATGATATTCAAGTATCTATCGCAGGGAGATGAATTAAAGAAACAAAGTGCTCGAATCAAAACCTTCAAGGACGATGATTACATTCATCATTTAGGACTTCTAAATCTCTTTTTGCTTAAGTTTAGAAACACTGAAACTAATGATTAGTATTCCGAAGAGTCGTGTCTCTTCATGAAAATCCTTCATCCTCATATATATATGAGAATGATTTTTGTAATATGGTGATGGGGATTAGATAAGAATTAAGGTCAAGATAGCGACGTTTAACAGCCTGTAAGTCTTCTGTATACGAACCATAATGGAATAGAAACTTTGATGAATTATTTCTCTGCATATGTGTTACGGATCACTTCATTTTCTTTTGGCAATCATCTGTGATATTATCTGATAGGATAAGGTTATTCATATTCTTAAGATCAAATCTATGCTTTGTATTATGATGTTGAAACAGAGGTTTTGCCTGCGGATTGTAATTGTTCCTTGCAGAGCTTAATTGATTGGTCCCTTAAGGGTAGGGTTAAATTCACTCAATCAACATATGATATAAGCATTTATTTGGTTCCAAAAGAAATAATAACTGACAGGTTCATAAAGGGATGAATTAAAAAACTGTCTCACAGGTTCGCATCATAAGTCCTGAAGAAAAGTGTAATGACTCTGTAACCCAAACAGCAAAGAAGGCACTGGCTAAATTATAAATCACATTCATCATCTCATTCATAATTGATTGTTTTAACAGCAATAGAAGTGATTAAGAAACATAAGACAAACAGTTATTACAACAACAATCTTGAACTCATCTGCTATATCTCCATTCAAGGAACTCATGCCATTTCAAGATCAGGAGATATCAGATTAGGTTAATAAATCTGCTATAAAAGGCACTGGTTATTGGTGACATTCAGTGAATAGGTATACCCGCCTAGGTCCTGCAGAGCCTAAAGTGAGAGAGTTAGTAACCAAACAGGTTCACTCTATATGTTGGCCAAGTCAATTGGAGGGTTTAATCATAGGAGTTGGAATTTCCTTAGAACCTATCCAATCTGTTGATTTGAGACCCAACTGGGGGTCAATATGAAAACATCAACATTATTACATTTTTAGATCCTCCTTCTTCTCCTAGGATCTATCTTCAAAATCAAAGTATATGTAGATAGGATGATGTCATGCATTTTATTCATGACCTTTCTCCTTTAATAGAAATCACTAAAAATGAGCTTTTAGATGATGAAGATGTTCTTCCCCAATCTTCCAAAAAGGATAAGCTTGATAAAGGAAAAGAGATTCTCATTCCACATGATACTCCTCCTTCATCTACAAATCCTTTTCTGCCTCCTTACACATCAGATTTCAAAGAAATTCATGATCTTGTTCCTCCATCTAGTCAATTGCAGCATTCTTATAGTCGTGGCTTTCATATAATTACAAACTAAGGTTTTAAAGGACAAGGAATTGGGAAATTTGAGCATGGAATTTGTGTCCCTATACATCCTCCTACACAAACTACTACAAGAGGCCTAGGAAGTGATACCCCTCTTTCTATGGACAAATTCCTTAGGCTTCAAAACTTTCAAGATTACCTTCAAAAACAAATCAAGAGAGCCCACAAGAATACTTCTTCTTCAAAGCGTCATTTTTGTTCATTTCATCAAACCCATGACCATAATGCTAAATATTGCCCTGATTTTCAAAAATCTATTCAAGATGGCATAGATAGTGGCAAAATTAGAATTGTTGATAATGAAACTTCTTCTCCTAACAAACCCTCTTCTTCATGGCAAGACGATATTTACCATCCTGACAGATTAGCTGCAAGAATCTATTGGAGGTTGAAATATGACAAGAATGTTTCCTTTCCTCAAAATAAAAACAAAAATCTTAAGCAAGTGAAAGGTATTGAGTATTGCATTTTTCATGATTCATATTCACATTCTCTTGGAAAATGTTATGCATTTAAGAAATTTGTTCAACTACAATACGATCTTGCACACATTTGTCTCATGGAAGATATAGCTGCATTTTTTGGTAAAAACATCTTGCCTTAGCACTTCCTTTCCCTTCATGTTGATCTTCACCATATGGCATAATTAGCTCATTTCATAGGGGCTCTTTATCATTAGTGGTGTTGTTGTTTTACTTTAACATACTTTGGGGCAGCAACATGAAGTCCATTTTTCTTCTTCTTTCTATACATTTATCTCTGTCTTTGTGCATTATTCATTATTAGATCTCTTTTCTTGCATAGGGTTATTCTTATGTGATCATATAATTTTCTTTGGTTTCCCTCTTTGCTTGAAGAGGGGCATCTTTAATGAGTACTGCACTTCTCTCTTTCCTTCATTCTTTTGGAAATATTACCTCTTCTATGGTTTCGATTATTCACAAGTATGATATGCCCCTTAGCATGGAATGATCTCTTGTGAACTATGTATCCCTTCCTTGAAAGGATTTGTTCCACTAGGAAGGTATATCACCTGAAAATAATCACCATCAGAAAATGTGTAATGTTTCTCCTTGATCTCCTCACTTGGGGGGCAAGGATTTTCACTCCGTTCCCTTTCTGTATTTCTTATTTATCAGTATTTTCTTTGGGGGCTGCATTTTTCATATGTGATTATTATTTCTTACAATGGTATGCTTTTATGATTAATTCCCCTTGAGGGAATATATGATGCTTTTTCTCTCTTCCTTTTGAAGATTACCACTTCTTGAGAGGTGTATTTTACATATACTAATGTCTTTTCTTGCATGTGTTCATGTAAGTTCATTGCACATTTTCTTATGTTTAATCTCTCTCTAGTATATTGTGCAAGCTCTTCTCATTGTCCCATTAGCTTGGGGGGAAAAGATCCTCCTCTCTTTCTTTCTCTAGGGATCCACTTTTCCCTATTAAGTGGATGGTGTGAGTTCTATTACTTGATGTCATTCCTTGTGGGAATTGTTGTTGTTCACTCAAGGATTCTCTCTTATATTTGTTCTTTCACCTAGAAGTAGGAGGAAGGATTGCATTCTTGTTCTTTCCTTTTCTTGTTCTAGAAGGTGTTATATTTGTCTAAAATAACTCCTCTTGGGGGTAGATGTCTTTTTGAACAAAGATCTCTTCTCCTCCAAGGATCACCTTTACACTTACAACAAGATATCTTTTTTCAACTATCTTATCCTTGTTTGAAGAGTATTCCCTCTCTTGCTTGGATTTATGACATTGTTGCATGGCGTATATCTTCTTTGTGATGAAGCTAGGTATCCTTGTTCTTCTTTCCTTAAGATATCAACATTAACCTATGTTGACATCTTAAGGGGGGGTCCTTTGTACTATGCATATCTCATGCATTGAACAGTGGGACATTCTTCGAACCAGAGGGAAACCTCTTAGAGCAAGATATCGTCACTTTTTGTAGAGTGGGTCATTCTCGGAACCAGAGCACGGTCTCTTAAAGAGAGATGTCTTCACTTCTTCTTATCTTGTACAGTGAGACATTATTGGAACTAAAGGGAAACCTCTTAGAGAAAGATGTTGTCACTTTTCTCTTGTATAATGTGTCATTCTCGGAACCAGATCACGGTCTCTTAGAGCGAGATGACACCACTTTTATTTTATGTGGGTGATTATTCTTGGAACCAGAGCACGGTCTCTTAGAGTGAGATATCGCACCTTTCTTGACACTTGTACTATACATTCTATACAAGTTGTAGCGTACTCTAGCATAGATGCCTATGAGGTGCTTTGAACATTACTTGCACATACGTGCATGAGGTTGAGTGGAACTAACGGTGTTCTCACTCTCTCCCTTAACATGGATCACCTAGACATGCTCTAGGGGTGAGATTTTCCATGTCCTTCTCTCCATGGATCACTTATTTTTAGGGGTGAGACATCCATGATTTCTTTCATCTTTGCCTTTCTTCTCATGGATCACCAAAGTGTGTATTCATGTCCTCTCTCTTCTTCCTCTCATGAACAAATATTTTTACTATTGATAGTTCATGGATGATGTTAGCTTTTCTCTTTTGTGTGATTGCTCATGTTTATGTGATGGCATTTGTCTTTGTGTCATGATTAGTGGTTGAGACATCTGAGCTCAATATCTCTTCGGCTAGTTAGTTTTTCATCTTGTGTCTTGTTCTTGTCGTATATCTTTTTGTATTTTTTTGTGTGTCTTGTGCCTTGTTGTTTTGTGTTCTCTTGCATATGTTGGCATGATTTGAGACCCTAAGATTGGGGGCTTTTTTCTCCTCAATATTAGTGATGTCTTATACTCCTTGTGGTATTGCTTCGCATATGTCTACTTTACCGATAGTAGTGGCATAATCCATGCTCCCGCTAAAGTGGGGGTTAAATGTAGTGTCATAAAATTGCAACCCATGCAATTTTAGCCACATTTTGGGTCCTCACCTTGGTGAGGACATCTCCTTCCCTAACTGAGACCTATTTCTACATTTCCAACCCTTCACTCTTTCTCCTTCATGTCACGTATCTTCTCTAGACCCTATTCGGGCCCCAAAATAGGGCAAGACAGGTTTGTGGCACTCCTGTCCTCCTAGGACAGGGGTGTGGCGCCCTTGTCCCCACCCCTTAGGGTAGCCCTATGTCAGGTTCCCGATCTCCTATGCACAATTTGTCTTTGGGGTTTACAACTCCTCTTTGTCGACCTTTGGTGGTTGAAAATTAATCCTTGGGGCATGTATACAAAAGAATTCAATACCCTCATTCATGAATAGATGGACAATGAAAAGATAGATAAAGAGCATAAGGAGAAGATACAAGATTTCAAGGTCATCATCAAGCATTCAAGCATTCAAGTTTTCTTCATTCATCCATTGGAGCAACATTACAACATTCATTTGCAAGCATGTGTGTGTTTTAGAGTTTTGTCATGTTATATGCCATTTCATGCAACATCTGTGGTTACATTCAATAAGCAAAGCAATCATCATCAACAAGTTGCAGATCTACAAGGTATATATTTCCATTGTTTACATTCAAGCATTTGCAATTACTTTCTTTCAAGGTTGATTCCTCAACTGGGGTTTGACTGAGGCAAACCCCTATCCACAACCATTCTCCCTTTCTTTTATGTGTGTAAGTTAGAGGTGTGCAACTATAATTGCAGGTTTGGGCTTCATTTGCAAAGATGGAAGAACCCTTTTCATTTCGTGGATTTTGTGGCAGGCCATGTATATTCCCACTATGGTCCCGACAAATTTTCTCCAAATTTCCAGGGTAGATCCATATCAGTCTAATTAGATCAGATCCGAAGTTACACTACAATACCAAACCGGTAGCTCCTCATTTCACTCATTTTCCCTCTCTTTTCCGCATAGTCAACAAGTCAACTTTCTCATTTACAAAAGAGGTGTAAAGCGGAAAAATCGAACCCTAGTTGTTCTCCCCTCCCCAACTCCAAGGAGAGAGAAGGGAGAGTCACTAGGGTTGATGGTTTTCACTTAGGAGGGACTTTACATTCAAAAGAGGGGTTGACACCCACAAGATCCAATCCCACACAATGCAAGATTGGATTCTAAATGAGTTTCAAGGGTTAAGACATCAAGGATACCCTCTTTTGTAAAGAAATGTGGATAGAAAGATTAAGCTAGGAATGCATGAAAAGTGAGAAAGATTCACTTATAAACAAAGATAGGAATATAGGATGAAGCTGCGGACCTGAAATTAGCAGTAAAATGTCGAGACGGTGCTGTTCTGCAAATTTGAGCGAAAGTTGACGGGACAATGGTGCCCGGCATGCACACCGTCCTCCGAAAAATCTGCGAAATGAAGGTGGATCTGTTCGTCTCTGCACAAGGATTCCAGATCTTCAATTACAGCCGTGTACCTGCAACCTACACATAGAAAAGAGAGGATGATTGGGGGGTTAGGGATGAGGGGTTTGCCTTTAGGTCAAACCCCGGTTTTGGAATTAACCAAGAAATGAGAATGCTGCAAATGTAAATGTTTGTAATGTAAACAAGTACTGATACCTTGTTGTAAGAATGTTTGTATTCTTACATGTGAAGGTGTAATGTATGTAGTGTGTTGTATGTTGTATGTGATCTCCTCTTCAATAGTTGAATCCTTGTCTTGAATGCAACACTTAGCCTTGAATGGAGACTTAGAATGCTCAATTGCTTGAAGGAATGCTTGAATGCTTGAATGTTTGAATGTTTTAATATTGCTTCCACCTTTTTCATACATATGTCCTCCTCCCTTTTTGAGAGAGGAAATGTAGTTTATATACTTGTCAATTAGGGCTGATAGACTGATTTTCCCGACCTTAGGCCGACCTAGAAAGATTATTTTCCAATTTGCAAACTTAAAGACCCGAAGCCCCATAAGAGACCGGGCCCAAAATAGGGCCAGGGACCAGGGCACTGGGCACCCTAGTCCTGAAGGACCAAGGCGCTGGGCGCCATGGTCCCACCTCCAGGGACAGCGGGGTGCAAGGAGGATCAGGCCAGGGTGCTGAAAAATGCAGTTTTTGATGTCATGAACAAGTTTCGGGGTCTCCATTCAGGTTCCGTGTTGCATCGCCATCGTGAAGACCCAAATGCGGTCAAAATTGCAAGTGTCGCAATTTTAGGACGCTACATTTAGCCCCCACTTTAGCGGGAGTATAAGCGTATGCTCATACTTTCGGTAAAGTACAAGGAAAAAACATTGAAAAACTTTCACCACGTCAAGGAGGCAAGATACACCAAGCCCCCAGTGGACTAAGGATCTTACGACTTCGATTCGACAAAGTAAAAGGGAAGATCATGAGGGAGAACCATGACTGTCAGTAGTAAGGTTCCCTCACTATGAGTCATGCAAGAAAGATATCAAAAATTTTCAAGGCAAAGCTAAATTTGTCAAGAAATTTTCAAGTATCTTGAAAAGATATGAACGGGATGTATGCCCCCCTATGTTAAAGTGATCGCACACGCCTCACCGGGGGTGATTGCTTTAAGGTAGTGATACATATAAGAAATGAGAAAGCAGCACATTATCACAAGGATTTAGCCCCCAAGTGTGAGATAAGCCCAAGGATAATAAACACAAAACACAAAGCACAAGGTGACTTCGCTTTCCTCAGGGTTAGTATGCTATATGATAATTCATGTATATCATATGTATGTATGCATAATTGTTCTTCATTCCCCAATCAAGGAAGGTCACCTAGAAGAAGGGAACACATGTGTCTTTTGAGTCAACATGAGAGAGACCAAAAGAGATCTCAATGCTTTGCATCGTCCTCAAGTAGACAACACTAAGGACAACAAATAGAAGAATGACAATAACACATAGAAGAAGTAACAAAAGATCAAGAGAGGAGGAGAGAATCTGCTATGCAAATGTTACTAGTCTAGCACGTCATCTACCCCCCGATCTTGCTGATCAATATTTCGAGAAGGTAGGAAACACGCTAGAGGAGGAACATCCAACACAGCAGATGGAGCTATCACAAGATCCAAACAAGGGCTATGTTCATGTTCCGAGCCACGTTGTTCTTGTCTAGGAGCTAGGATAAGTGCTTTAGAAAATTCGTTAGATAAATGGTTATCAACATCAACATATTCATATTCACTATCAGAATGAACAAGAGTAACATTTTCATCATGAATAACATTTTCATCTATATCATCATCAAGATTTATAAAAATAGGATCTTTAACTCGCACAGGATCAAGACCATCATGCATCTTATGTTTAGGAGATTTTGGCTCAATTTTCGGCTGAGGAGAAAATTGAATAATACTAGCTGAAGGTTTTTTTGGGGATTGCAAAGTTTGAGAAGCAGCTGCCTGAGCTCTAAGACGACGCTTTCGTCAGCGTTCACATGTAGAACGATTTCGTCTAGTCTTAGTAGGAAGTTGAGAAGATTGAGGAGGAGGAATGTTCTCATCCTTATCACTTGGGTGTTTAGGTTGTGGTCTCTTAGGTTGGATAATAGGAGAAGAGGAAGGTCTCTTCTCTCCATAAGAGGAAGGAGGAGGAACTGCTCCATATAAAGGAGGAATATTTGGTTTAGGAAGGAGACCAAGCCCATCATGACGAGGAGGTATAGGTCTACCTTTAGAAAGTTTATTAGACATAGGCATAGTTACATCCATAGGGATGGGTTGGGAATCTTCTTGAGGAAAGACATTGGTTTTATCTTTCAAAGGAAGAACTTCCTTCTCAAGAATGATAGGAATATCAAGTTTGGGTGTTCTAGGTTCACTTAGAGATAGGATCATATCTTTTTTCCACTTTTGATAAGATTTGAAAAGATGATCACTTCGCGGTGGAAGAGATTGGAATTGTTTAGGCCAAAAGTAATCAAAAGGAACGCTAGGAGTTCTTTCAGCTGGTTTAAAGAGACTATGATTGATAGTAACAACTTCACCATTATGGGGAAATTTCAAACACTTGTGAATAGGAGAAGCAATAGCTTTCATGGAAGATAGCCAAGGATAGCCTAGCTTCACACGAAATTGTTCAGATGATGGAATAATAGCAAAGTCCACATCAAGGGGTTTGTTATGGACCTCAATAGGTAATGTAATAGAACCAATTGCAGGAGAAGAAAATGCATCAAATAATTTCACAACCACATTTGTTTCGTCATAGATTACTTGATTCAATTGCAAAGTAAAAAGAAATTCTTTAGTAATGACATTAACCATACAAGAAGGATCAATAAGCACTCCACGGCAAGGTGTATTCTTGACTTTTGCAACTATATATAAAGGACCATCAGGTGCCCTGATAGTTTCACTGGAATCAAATGTGATGGAAGGTTCTTTAGGGATTTTCTGCTGCTCCACAAAGTTAATCACATTCGGAGTCATAGACACGAGATCATCAGGTGAGATAGAGGAATCAGTAGTATCAATGGCATTAGAGGTATGAGAAGGCAATGGATCAGTGAAAATCTTAAGATTTTGGTTAGGAGGAGCTACAGATGTGTTGCCTTTATCATTCACACCAGAAATAGAGATAGTATTATTATCAATCAAATCTTGAATTTTACCCTTCAAAGCAAAACATTTTTCAGTATCATGCCCAGGATGACGATGAAATTGACAAAAAGATTTGTTATCAAAATAGGGTGAATTAATCTTTGTAGGATCTATTTGCCTTATAGGAGGAAGGGTAAGCACATTTTGTTCCAATAACTTATTCATAATACTATGCAATGATTCATTCAAAGGAGTAAACTTTCTTTCTTTCTTGAAAAACTTAGAAATAGGAAGCACACCTGATGCTGCATTCACATTGTTGTTGATGATGTTTTCATTGAATTTAATGGACTCTCTGTTTGGTTTAAACTTCCCAAATGGTTGTTGACTACTATCACCCTTATCACTCGAAGCCATAGGATTTGCTTGTTCCATTTGACTCACAGTCAGTTGATAATTGTGAAGAGTTGCGCACAACTGTTGGAAAGAAGTAAACTCAGAAAATAGGAGTTTTTCCCTAATACCTTTTTGTAAATTAGAAATAAAGATTCTTTGAATATCATTGTCAGGCACTGGAAAAGAAATTTGAGCATACAAATGCTTATATCTACCAATGAAATCAGTCACTTTTTCTTTAACACCTTGTTTACAATGCATTAAATCAATCAAAGTAACCTTAGGACTTATATTGTTTTTAAATTGTTGAATAAAAGCATTTGCAAGTTGTTCGAAAGAAGAAATAGAATAAGAAGGCAACGAGCAATACCATTGTAGGGCTTTATCTCTTAATGTTCTAGTAAACAGTTTTGCAAGCAACCTTTGGTCATAAGTAAAATCGGTACATATTGTTTGAAAGGTCTTAACATGTGTTAGAGGATCACCCTTACCATTATAAAGCTCCAAATGCGGAATTTCAACATGTTTAGGGGGAATAGCTCGAACAATGTCCAGAGAAAGTGGGCTCGCAACATCAAATGTGGGCACACTAAACTTAGATTGATTCATAGAGGCAATTTGTTGCTATAAAGAAGAGATAGTTTGTGCAAGATTGTTAATGGTCGCTTCAGTCGAAGAGTTCATATTAGATGTGTTAGATTGTGATGGAGGTGTTATGTTATTGAAAGAAGGTAGAGAGTAAGGTGGCGGGACACTATGATAGTTAGTCATAGGAGATGATTGGAAAGGAGGAACACTACAAGGAGGAATGGAATGATTAAACGAATTGCCCCCTTGCGTCATGTTCATTTGTGGTGATATAATAGGAACACTTATTGAAGGAATGAATGAAGAAGTTGGATTGAATGAAGGAAGAGGGTTGATTGAAGAAGAGGGATTGCCCCCATGACTGGTGATCATAGGAGGAATGTCTTGTGTTGAAGTAGTCATTATGTTTGATGTAAAAGTAGGTATACTAGCAATAGAAGTCGTCAAAGGAATAGAATGATTAACTTGAGTAGGAGGTTGTGTATAACCTAAAGTTTCGGCACAACTTTTCATAGGCATCACATTCCAATCCACAATGTGTGCAATACCACGCAAAATATCAATTTCATTCTTATCACTTTGAACCATACGTTTTAGACCCTCAATTAATGAAAGAGCTTCACTATTGGGGTATTCTTGAGACATCCATTGTCAAAAATCATCAAATTGGTTATCCAATTTTGAAAGTTGTTCTACAGAAACCTCATGGAGAGCTTCTTCATCATTAAGAGGATTAGAGGAATTACCCATGTCCTCGTTAAAAAGGCCATTCAAATTAGGTTCCATCTCCTCAGTAATTACACCTTGGAAGGACTTAATCCTAAGGCTTCGTCTAACGGGAATAGTGTAAGTAGGGCTTATTGTTGTAAAACTCATGCACTAAAGAAAGAGAGAAGATTTTGAATTTTAGAGGTAGCAAATTTCAATAAAATCAGCCAATCTCCTAGATTTAAGCTGTTAAATACAATCAGGACAATTTCCCGAAATTTCGAAAAAAATGTCCAGGACCGTGGCGAACGGAGTGCACACGGTCCTCGCAACTTTTTTCGAAATTTTCAGGGATCAAAGTTATGATGATTTTAAAGCTAATCAAAAAAAATTGAGTGATTTTACGATCTTTAAATAGGCCAAATTAAAGTTGCAATCTCGAAATTGAACCCTACCAAGATTGTTGAAAAATGTAAAATTTGAATTTTGAAAAAGAGAGGGAAACTCAAATTTTGAATTTTATGATTTTAGAGGGAATACTGAAAGCAATGCAGGCTTTGAAATTTAAAAGTTGACTCGATTTCATGCAAAATTCGAATTTGAAAGTGGAAATCAAGGTTGTTGCAATTAAACACTTAATTTCAAAAGTCACAAACTGCAAAAATTTGAATAAAGCACTGAAATTTCGAATGAATGCTAACACACTTCTCAGATTTAGGACTGTAAGAAACACAATTTTGATAAAAATTTCAATTTCAACAATTTTTGAATGATTATAAGCCTTTATCCAAGCAATCACTAGACCAACTTTGACTTTAAATTTGAAAGTGTTAAAATTGATAAAATCAGCCAAAATTCTGGATTTTAGCAGAAAAATACAGTAAGATCTAGCTCCCGAAATTTTGGAAAAAATGTCGGGGACGATGGCGCTCGGGGTGCACACGGTCCTCGCAACTTTTTTCCAAATTTTCAGGGATGAGAGATATTGTGATTTTATTGCGGAATCCAAAATTGCAGTCGATTTGGAGGTGTTTTGATTAGTGAAATTATCAGTCAAAGGTTGAATCAAGAAGGTTTTAAAAATTAGGGTTTTGACACTTAACCACTTAATTTTTAGAATTAAAGCACAAATATGAATTGACAATTTGCAATAGAAGGGTAGATCTGAAACAAGCATTAACAATTAAACATTTCACAAGTTTAATTACTTAAAAAGAAAATTTTAGGGTTTTTATGCAATCAACCTCTAAAATTTGCAAAAGATCAAACATGAAAATGTAATTAAGGAAGCAAATTTTTCAGATCTAACCATGAATAATCAGAATGAGGATGTTCACGTCGGGTTCACCAAAATGTAAAGCGGAAAAATTGAACCCTAGTCGTTCTCCCCTCCCCAACTCCAAGGAGAGAGAAGGGAGAGTCACTAGGGTTGATGGTTTTCACTTAGGAGGGACTTTACATTCAAAAGAGGTGTTGACACCCACAAGATCCAATCCCACACAATGCAAGATTGGATTCTAAATGAGTTTCAAGGGTTAAGACATCAAGGATACCCTCTTTTGTAAAGAAATGTGGATAGAAAGATTAAGCTAGGAATGCATGAAAAGTGAGAAAGATTCACTTATAAACAGAGATAGGAATATAGGATGAAGCTGCGGACCTGGAATTAGTAGTAAAATGTCGAGACGGTGCTGTTCTGCAAATTTGAGTGAAAGTTGACGGGACGATGGCGCCCGGCGTGCACACGGTCCTCCGAAAAATCCGTGAAACGAAGGTGGATCTGTTCGTCTCTGCACAAGGATTCCAGATCTTCAATTACAGCCGCGTACCTGCAACCTACACACAGAAAAGAGAGGACGATTGGGGGGTTAGGGATGAGGGGTTTGCCTTTAGGTCAAACCCCAGTTTTGGAATTAACCAAGAAATGAGAATGCTGCAAATGTAAATGTTTGTAATGTAAACAAGTACTGATACCTTATTGTAAGAATGTTTGTATTCTTACATGCGAAGGTGTAATGTATGTAGTGTGTTGTATGTTGTATGTGATCTCCTCTTCAATAGTTGAATCCTTGTCTTGAATGTAACACTTAGCCTTGAATGGAGACTTAGAATGCTCAATTGCTTGAAGGAATGCTTGAATGCTTGAATGTTTTAATGTTTTAATATTGCTTCCGCCTTTTTCATACATATGTCCTCCTCCCTTTTTGAGAGAGGAAATGTAGTTTATATACTTGTCAATTAGGGCTGATAGACTGATTTTCCCGACCTTAGGCCGACCTAGAAAGATTATTTTCCAATTTGCAAACTTAAAGACCCGAAGCCCCATAAGAGACCGGGCCCAAAATAGGGCCAGGGACTAGGGCGCTGGGCGCCATGGTCCTGGGGGACCAGGGTGCTAAGCGCCCTAGTCTTGAAGGACCAGGGCGCTGGGCACCATGGTCCCACCTCCAGGGACAGCGGGGTGCAAGGAGGATCAGGCCAGGGTGCTGAAAAATGCAGTTTTTGATGTCATGAACAAGTTTCGGGGTCTCCATTAAGGTTCCGTGTTGCATCACCATCGTGAAGACCCAAATGTCGTCGAAATTGCAAGTGTCGCAGTTTTAGGACGCTACAAGAGGGTAAATCACACTTCAACCACTTGCAATCCACCCAGAATTCACAACCTTGTTTCCCTCAGATTTTGATCTAGGGGATTCAAGCCCCTCTTTTGAATGTAAAGTTCCTCCCAAGTGAAAATCATCCTAGTGACTTCCTTTCTCTCTCCTAGGTGGGGAGTCACTAGGATCCAATTTTCCACCTTACACAACTGAAGTCTCTTCCAATGACTATTTTATATTTGCAAAAATCTTTCTCAATATTTGGTCCCTATTTTGGCATTGCATCTTATTCCCTTCATGACTTCCTATGATTATCACAAACATCTTTGTTAGGGTTTTACATCAAGTTTTCCTTTGTCTACTCTTTACTGTTGATCTAAAGTCCTATTAAATCATACAGTAAACTCTACCCATCTTACTATCATTGTTCCTTTCGAACTCTTTTGTTATGTTCATTAAATAGGAAAATTTATCAATATGTTCATATCACTATAGGTTTGTGTTTATTGTTTACCTTGGTAAAGGGTTCATTTACTTTCATTTGTCTGCTTGTTCATGCATTAAGTCTCTGGAGGTGCTTATTGGTTGTCTTCTACTTCAAATGCCCTACTCTTTGATATCGCCCTTTTGTATTTTGCAATCAAGACACCCATCCTATCACTACTTCTTAATGCATATTCACTTTTGTACTGCATATATCTAGACTGCACTTATCATCGCTCTATGGCTTAGTTGCAACCTTCATTATTGTGAGGACTATCATGAATGTAGACTTCTGCATAACTATCCTTCTTGAAGAGAGGACTTCCATTGCACTTCTCTTTTATTGTCTTAACTTCTCTTTATGCACTTAAGATAATTGTCAATTCTTTTGAGGTCCATTCTTTACCATTCATAATTAGGATTATGTGTTTAGATTGTGAGTTACCGTGACCTTGATGTATTTATTGTATTGTGCTACTAATCTTTAAAATATGTTACTATAAACTGTGAAAGGGCTACACTTCTGATGTAAAATACAGCTATTGTAGTCCTTCACACCATCATGAGGGTCTTCTATGATATCATCTTTACAACTTTGGGACTATTCTCTTTCATTCTTTTGGGCTATCACAAGTTGATGTTTGTTGCTTTGTGTGCTCCCTATTGTCATAACTTTGAACTAGAGCTATGATCTTGTGTAGAAGCTTCCTTCACTGTGACTAGGATTCTTTATTGTTGCTCTTGATTGTGGCTACTGAAGCTTAAGATCATGGTGTAGACACCTAAAAATGTCTCTTTAATCGTATACTAATTATTTGTCTAATTAATTAAGTAATTTTTTAATTATTTGATTAAACAAACTATTTCTTCTAATCATCACCCTTCAACACTTCTATTCTCAAATCATTTTAATCAGTTAACCCTATTTTAAATATTGATTAAATAATTATTATTTAATTAATTGCGATTTATTCCTTAGTTAAATAATCTTTATTATTTAATTAAGCTCATTTCTAATGTTTAAATAATTTTATTTAAATAATTTAAATTAATTAAATTATTCTTCCAAATCCCCAAATTCTAATTCCAATTAATTTCATTCATCTTAAATTCACATTCTCCCAAATTCTAATTTCATCACATTTCATCTAATTTCATTAAATTTGAGTTTCAACAAATTTAAATTAATTTCATGTGCATCTCAACATTCAAAAATCTAAATTCAAATCCAAATTGAAAATGAAAATCAAATTCAATTTCAAAATCCTACATCACATGTTGAAATCACAACTGAGCAATCAAATCAATTAACTAGTTAGTTAACTCAGTTAACTCTTCAATCACCTATTTTCACTCAAAATCAGTTTTTTCTGACTAATCAATCAATTCAGTCTTCTAATCCATCTAATCAGTCATCTCCCCAATCAGCCCAGTCAACTGGATAATCAATTGAGTTCACTCTTCAATCAATATGAGTTAACAGACCAATCAATTGAGTTCACTGATCAATCAAACTTAGTTGTCTATCAATCAACATTTGAGTTCTATTTCTCACCTCCTTTGTGTTGAAAATCTACAAATTCAACCTCTTTTCTCAATTCAATCTAGAATTACAGAATCTAGAATCACAGTCTTCAAACAATTGTCTAATTTATGCAGGAATTCCAATGCAACACCTGAGAGCCACCTACAAGCACAATTCAGAGAAGCGCAATGAAAGCAAAGATGCAGGATGAGGGAGTCTTTATTTGAATTCATTTCTTATTTTGTATTGATTTTAATTGATTATGTTTGATGTTTGTTAATTAGTTGAGAATTGTTGATTCATTCTCATTTGCTAATTAACTTAATACATATGACATTCAGACATGGAAACAATGGCAATCTTGACATGAATAAATAAATCTAACCTTCATTCTCTTTTTTTTTTTTGCAGGTCCGTACAAACCCAGAAATTGCAGATTCACAATTGACACTGCAAAAATTTGCAATTGATGTCATATTCATTTGTCATTGCTTTCATAATGTCTCGCAATTTCTATATTTGCTCCGCAATTTCTAGAAGGGGTCAAAATTGAATTTGTGTTTGTTGTTTCTTAGTTAATTGGTTTTTCGCAGCTAACCCATAAATATTTTCAAATTCTGGAAAATTCATTTTTTTGAATGAGATGTGTCTAATCTGATGATAGGAAGGGTTAGATTCAAGATTTCAAGTGCAATACAGCATAGAAGACAATAAAGAACATACCAAGGCCTTCTAAAGGCGGAAAGACAACTTCGTGAAATTGAAGAGGGAGAGGCAATTGCTCAATACTACAGAAACATTCATCGATTCCTTGCAAAATTTTAATTTCTATGATGACATTGAAGTGATGGCTTGCGTAATCTGGAGTGATATCATCATAGAATAACTTTTGTCTTCTGTCTTTTCATTCTTTTTTAATTTTCTAAAAAATTCCCAATTTAACTAGTGCAAAATTGATCTGTCATCAATTCACAATTGATGTCATATTCATTCGCAATTGCTTTCATAATGTCTCGCAATTGCTTTCATAATGTCTCACAATTGCTTTGATAATGTCTTGCAATTGCATTCATAGTGTCTCACAATTGCTTTCATAATGTCTCACAATTGATATCATATTCATTCGTAATTGCTTTCATAATTGAGGTCAAAAGTTGTAACTGAAAAAAAATTAAAAATAAATAAATAAATAAATAAAATTAGGCTAGATATCCCACCATGTATCAACTAAGATTTTCTGATTTTCTTGCAGGGGTAGCTTAGAAACACATCAATTTGGTGCAAATAAAATAAACCACAAAAATCTTCTTTTTGCTTCATGATTGCTATGAAGGATAAAATTAACACCATGTTTTTATGGAGCAACATCTCTATTTAGACTAGACAATTTTACAATTGGGGTTAAAAAGAACATTGTTTTGCATGTTTGTGAGGTGATAGGTATATTTTCTCCCCTCTTTTGGGTGATCAAAAGGCCAGACCCACCGCTTTATGTTGTATTTCATTTTCTGCATTAGGATAAAACCATTAGAAGACCTGCCTCCCAAGTAGCCCATAATGCCAAGTGAGAGGGAATGACCTAAAGTGGCAATGGCTAACGCCAAGTATTCCAAACCACTATAAAATAAAAAATTTTTGCACTGAAAATTATAAACAACAGGTGTTGAAATGGCATAACGACGATTAAATTCGCCAAATCTATGCCCACCTGAACGGAAGCCTGATTAAATACCTTAGGATCTAGAGGCCAAACCGAGTCAGTAACTAGACACTTGAATTATCACAGTGCAAGGGTGGGGAAGAATCCTCCCCCAATACACTCACCATATATCTCCTAGGATAACGGGCCAATTGAGGAGGGATATTCTTTGGTCTAATTTCTGAAAACAGGCAAAAAAATGAGCGCACCCTAGGGTGTGACAGGGTTGTTTGAGCTGATGGAGTATCAAGTTGTGGGTTGTGATAATACTTGTGACCTTTTGATCTTGGGAGAGTCTGCTTGATGTGCTATCAAATTGCCAAAATACTATTGAAAACAAAATGTGGTCTTGAAAAAGATATCAACATTCATGAAAATTTGAAAAAGTCGTTTAAACAAGTACTCTCTTTGTTTAGTTTATATTGTTTTCTTTGCTTGCTACTGTTTCTTTGCAACATCTATATCAACAAGATCAAACCTCTCAAAAAAGTCAAGTTTCAACATCAACAAGATCAAATCCCTCAACAAAGTCAAGTTTCAACATCAACAAGATCAAACCCATCAACAAAGTCAAGTTTCAATATCAACAAGATCAAAACCCCACAACAAACAAGATTGTCAAGATCAACAAATCAATCAAACATTGCAATATTTTAAAAATGGAGAAAATATCTTACATATTTCAATCTTAGGTCCAAACCAATCAAGCAAACATCTTACATTTTGCAATCTTAGGTCCAAACCAATCAAGCAAACATCATGGATTGGCATTATACATTACGTAGGGAAGGTTGAGAATTCATCCCTTCCATTCCTATTCCATCACCATCCATAGAAAACTTAGCTCAACAAATCAATACTTTTCAACAACAAATGATATACATGACTAGTCCTAACAACCATAGGGGCTGGTTAGAAAAAATGATGAGAGAAGTGATAAGCATGAGGGAATCATTATCAGGCCAACCTTCTTCTTGTGAGACCATTCAAACATGACAACCTTCATTCTTCAACTAAATCATTCCTACCTTATTTCAACCAACATTAGAGTCATGTCAACCTTTTTCTTGCAACCCAACATGTTAATCACATCAAACATATCAACCCAACATTCAAAGTTCCCCTTTCAATCAAAATTACACCCCTTTCAACCAAAATCATACTCCTTTCAACCAAAATCAAATCCCTATCAACCAAAGTCCAAATCAACCATATGTGTTCGCCATTTCATCATCCCCTAAAGTCACACAAGACCAATCTATGCCATCTCTATCCAATAACACAATCTCCCAAGGGATATCCATCATACAAATCCAATCTAATTTAGGTCATGATTCAGAGGATCTCATTCAAACTCCTTCCTCATCCAAAGTGTTGGAACCTTCCAAAAATCTCCCATGCAAACTCCTTCCCCGTGTCAAGAGGACAATCTAAAATCAGAAGAAATTAGTCATGAAACAAATCAAGATCAAGAATTAACCCTTCCATCCTACCCAATTTTTGATCAAGGTCCCACCTATCAAGAATCCTATGATGATCCCCTCATTATTTTCTATTCCACTGATAATGATACCCTTTCATCTCAAGAACAAAGTTCCCTTCCAAGTCTCATCCAACATCCACCTCCTAAGCAAGATCAAGACATCTCTTCCATCCTTCCTAATAATATCTTTTCAAGTCAAGATACCTCCATCTCCTCATCTCCGTGTCATAATCCTCCATGTTCCTCACAATGTTCCCTCTCAAATGAGTCTACCATTTCTCCTAGTCATGAACAACTTATGTAGAGGCATTGGGATCATGAGGTTTCCCTCATGATCCCAATGCCTCTACACAAGTTGTTCATGAACCCCTTATCAATGAAATTACCAATCTAGATCATACTACATAGGACAACTTGTCAATGATTGTATGAGCGCCATCATCAAATGCCAATGTGGTGACAAAAACAAACACAACACTAGCCAATGAGATCAACACTTGGTTGGCTTCATCATCCTCTTCAAGTGCATCAGTAGAAACATGCATAGCACCCACTCATGTCACAACTTTGAAACCAAAATCTATTTTCCTCATATACCCACACTTGAAAGACTGGGGACAAGAAGATCTATCACAACCGGATTGGTTTGAAAATAAGGAGGCTATGGCAAAAAACTATAATTGAAACACTCCCAGCTGAATATCTTATCAAAAAGGATAGGTTCATCCAACTCTTTAAACAAATACCAATGAATTATCTACACAAAGTTCATACAACCTTAATAACAACATGCACCTAAAATGATATTACATCTAAGGGTGGGTTCATTTCAATTTTCATTACTGCATTGCATATCTTCATTTCAGATTACAACATAGTTGCTTGCATATCACCATTGCACAATATATAGTTGCATATCATTATTTCTCTCATATAGTTGCATCAATAAAAACATGATGATTGTGTGTCATTCACTTGTCTACATTGAAAGGAATGACGATTGTCTCATTTCCTAGATACTTGTTCATGAAGTCTTTATGAGGCCTTTAGTCATTCATCTTCAACGTCACCTTGTGATTAAGCTTTATCCTTAGTTGGGTAGAAGTTTCACTATCAAGTCTTGTTACTCAAAATCTATCAATTGCTATATCTCACACATTAATCAATAGCTCTAAGTCATTACAGATACCTGTAATGCCCTAAAAATGGTCACCTAAACCATGGGCCCCTAATCTCAATAACATCACCAAGGTCCTAACCAAAGGCAATTAAATCAACCTTGAACACCTAATTAATTAATTCTTCAATCATTAATGTTACATGGCAAATAAATCACTCTATATTAATTAAATATTTATTTATTTAATTAAATCATTCCTAGTAAATCATTTTGATCAATTATCCTATTTATTTAATTAAATATCCTAGCATATTTAATTAATAAAAAAAATGTCATTTAATCATAAAAAGGGAATTAATTTACAAAAAGATATTAATCACAAAAAGAGGAATTAATTTACAAAAATAGATTAATCAGAAAAAGAGGAATTATTCTGCAAACGAAAGAGTTAAATTGAAAACAAAAGAAAAGAATTAAATTGAGAGAAGAAATAAAACTTACGATATTTATTTTTCTAAAATTGAGATAACTTGAGAACTCAAAAAATGAATTAAATTGATTTAATCATTTTCTCTAAAATTAAAACTCAAAGATGTTCAGTTATATTGAAAAGGCTTTTTCTAAATAAAAATCTTGAGCTAATTTGATCTCATGTGCATGGAATCACCTAAATTTTATCTCAAGTGCATGGAATCAACTAATTTAATCTCCAAATGCAAACTCAAACTTATAATCTAAATGCGTTCAATCAAGCTATAATTGGAATCTATCTCAAGATTAACTTAATCTAATATCTCAATTATTTCAATTAACCTGGATTGTGCTTTTTCTAGAGGAATCTCAACCGCTCATTGTTAATCGATCTTGACCGTTGGTCTCTCTTTTGAGTCTCTATAAATTCAGCCTTCATCTCTCATTCAAGACACCCTAGAGATTTATTGTTATTGTGCAATTTTTGCTCTGGAGTCATTGATGATATTGTGCTTTGAGATTATTGTATCTTAGTTTAGCTTTTTGCATACTTAGTTTAATCATGATTGCTTGAATTCATCTACTTTAATCTTGCATCCATTTAGCTTATTCTTGTGCTCATATAGATTAAATCCTTCGTCTTGGTGTAGTCTAGTCACTGGTATTGCTTAGACAAATCTAAGAGCAAGTCTATACTCACATCTTTTAGATGGCAATAGGTCGATTTGTTATGTTTTTTTATATTCATGATTATATCTATCTAACCATGCATGCAATGACTTAATTGAAGTGTTGTGTCTTACAACTTGCAGACCTTATCCACTTTTCACACACACATTTTTGGTGCCCACCGTAGGGCAGAAGACTACAATTTTTGGCTTGCAGGTCAACTTATTTTTATTTTCAGATTTTTTCCGTACAGTTACTGCTAAAACTCGTACGAGTTTTCACAGAGGCCCAAACGACAATTTGTAGGTCTCGTATGGTTTGTGGTGAATTATCATACGACTGGGTGAGAATTATCACACAATTTTCTAGTTTCTCGTATCAGAAACAGACTACATTTTTAGGGTTATTCTTATTGAATGTTTATGGTACTAATGCTAACCATGGCTTGTTTTCTGTCTGCCTGAGAGATTTTTTTACAACCTAATTGGTTTTTTTGTAGAACGTTTGTCGATGAACATGCCCGTTGCACAAAAACTATATGACTATTGATTCGTTGTTTTTGCAGGTTGCTTGAGGAGATTCAAGTGAATATCGTGTATTCTTTAAATTCATTTTAAGGGACTTAAATTGCTATCTAGATAATGAACAAATCTGTCTTTTGTGTTTTAAGAAAAATCTAAGAGGTAGGAGACAATTATCTTGTCTGCACAAACAATCATAAATCTAGACCCTTGAATTTTTTTCTAAGTTTTGAAATTTGTGTACCTCTAGCAGGCTTGTCACAGTGGGAAAAAGTAATCACCCTATGAGAATGACCCAAGTGAGTACAACTGGACCTGAGCATTCCAGCTCACTATAATAAATAGGCCTCTGGTGGTTAAAGTCTTAGAGGACGAGATTATTTGAGTTTTCTCTTTGAAATCTCTCATATAGAGCATTTTGTAGAGCCTCACGGTCTCAATCACATATACGTGACTATAGCTTATTTCGGTACCTTGTTGGGCTATAGATCTCAATCATGCTTGCATGACTTCAAGGGGTAATTTCAAATGAAATTCCTTACTAAGAATTATAAGATAGAGGCTACCCGATTCACCTCTGAAAGGGGGATAATGTTTGTGCAAGAGATCACTCTCCCAAGATACTTGTCATTTCGTGCCCCTATTAGTGTTTGGAGTTGGCTAATACAGCGTTGAGAGTCCATTGCATGAGACTCAACAACCATATTCTGATTAGCTATTGGGTGTATACTTGAGTCTGCAAGCAAAGGTTTTCTTCTCTAAGCCAACTTCCGTAGGGTTAGTGTGTTGTGCCTGAAGTCATTATACATCTTGCGTGTTTACTATGTTTTCATCCTTGAAACTGAAACTGAAATACTGAAACTAGAGAAAACAATCAAAAATGTCAAAAACTCAGTGATCAAAACTTTGTCCTTGTCAGAATCTTGTCTGTGTTAGTGATCAAAACTATGTCCATGTCACAATCTCATCTCTATCCAGTCCTCTGTTGTATGAGTCTACTGAATTATCGGTTGGCTATATACCTGTTATCGTACGAGTCTGAATTGGTCTTGTCAGTTTGTCATCTGGTCCTTTAATAATTGTCATCCTGGTCCTCATAATTATCGTTCTGGTCCTCATAATTATCGTTCTGGTCCTAGAGAATTGTCGTCTAATCTTTGAAACACTGTCATACGATTAAACATAATCCTCATTAGGTTGTCGTCTGGAGAACACTAAACTGTCGTGTGAGTATAGGCAGCAATTCGTACGAGAAACTGCCTATATCATATGGGACTTGCTAAATTGTCATCTAGGTTTGAATACTCTGTCATACGAATTTCAGATTTTGTCAGTCTAGAAACTTTTCTATTTGCACACTTTTCCAGAACTGTCATACTTGCCTAATCAGTCTACATTGAGCGTAAATCTGGTCATCATAATCCTGAGCATAAACAATCTTGATAGTGTACCACTGCTGGTGTGTTGCACGATTTTGTCTATCATCTTTCAGCTAGTTCAATCAACTACTTATCAAACTAAATCAAACTAAGTTACTTAGATCACATCTTATATAGGATAGATCATTCCCGAAACTAGATTGAGTCTTAGTCACTTCTCTCAAATCACTACGTCAAACAAACAACTAGCTTCAACTTGATCTTGACATCTGCATCACTTCTAGCTCTCAATCACATCAGTTATAAATGCCTATTTAAACCAGAAGTTCTCATAAGAAAGTTTCCAAAGGTAAAGGACAGTCCTTTTCATTACAGACTAAACCATTCTTTGTAGAAGAACCCACATTTGACAAACGTTCATCGTCCAATATACCATTTTTTTATCAACGCTTATCTCCCACCATGTCTGGAGAAAGGCAAGAAAGAGAAGTTGTTAAACATGATACTTATGACAATATCAGTATGCATGCTAATGACAGTGATTCCTCATATAGTGAGTTTGAAGCCTCTAAACCTACAAAAGCTGTTATAAATAACTGTCAAAAGGATAAAGATTTCCAAAAAATGATGAAGATTATCATGGCTAGAGAAAAAGAAGACTATTTTCTAGAGCTAGCAAAACAAGGCGCTAAACTTCCTACTGATTATAACGTTGAAACCCTTATCACTAAAGAGGAAGAGATACCCTTAGCACTGGTAAACAAATAATTACAAGCATTACAGAATGATATCACAGAAATGAAAAACAAGGATAAATCATCAAAGCAATATTCTCTAGACACGATATGTCCATTCCCATTTGACAAAAACCTTTACATGCCTCCATTTCCTTCAAGAGTGGAGATTCCTAAGTTTGACAAATATGATGGTAATGCAGATCCTCAAGACCATGTCAGAGAATTTTGTGCTTTATGTATGGATTTCATGCACAAACAAACATATCTCATGTGCCTTTTCCCGAGGAGTTTAGGAGGACAATCTATGGAATGGTTTTCAAGCCTACCTATGGGAATTAAAAATTTTGAGGAATTAATCGAATTGTTTCTCCAACAATACTCCTATAACATTCATCATCCAGTCACTATGATCGAGCTTTGCAATACCAAACAGAAAATAGGAAAACCTTTTCTCACTTTTCTTCAACGTTGGAGAAAGATGTTCTCTAGATATTCACGACCTATTCCAGATTCTGAGAAGATGGATATCTTTGTCAATAACCTAAGCCCTGAATTGAAATACAATATCCAAATGCAAGTGTACCCTTCATTCAACAAATTCATAGATAGTGCCCTCAGAATGGAAGATGATCTTATAAAGAAAGGAGATATATCACTTTGGAAAGAAATACAACAAGGCTCTAGTTCCAAAGAAAAGAACAAATACTAGAAATACATCAAAGCTAACAACAAAAACTTTGTTAATGATGGAGTGGTGGACACTATTAAAACAAAATCAAAACCCACAATATTTAATCTGGCTAGTGGCACACAAGCACTCAGAGCAGCTGAAATTGCGGCAGAAAACCCTTCAAAGAAATCAAAAGAGTGGTTTAAAGAGAAACCTTGGCTTTCAAAGCCTAAACATGATTTCACTCATTTGGAGGAATCGTATGAATCAAAACTTAAGACTTTATTGGCAAATGATCTGATAACATTGCCAGACAACTCTAGACCATATGATCTAGAAGTTAAACCCAAATGGTGGAGGGAAAATGAGTACTATGAATATCATCGAAACAAGGGTCATACAACAAACAACTGCATGAAGCTCAAACATGAGATTCAATGCGGGGTTAAATCCCTTCAAATCTTCAGACTTCCATGCAAACACGTCATTGAACTCTTGATAAAGAAAAACAAATGCTCGTTTCTCTTCAACTATACATACCTTTCCAAGCTTTAATAACTTATCTCTGAAGATCTCAATAGGTTCATAGTGCTCCTCTTTAACTAGCATGTTGCCCTTTTCCTTTCTAACCTGATCATCAGTGTTAAAGATTGACTCAAGGGCTACCAATACCTTTGGCAGATTATTACTTGTCAATTGAAGAATCTAATTTTCATATTGCTTTACAAATTTATGCTGATTACCAGTTGAAAATTCAACCTCTTCAATAAGAAAATTAATAATGTGTTCATCTAAATCAAAGACTTGCCAATTGACATTGTTATCTGGAATTGAATGCCTAACAACCACTTTTACATATTGTTGTCTTTCAATATTTCTTACCTCATCTGGTATGTCAAATTGAGCACTCAAGGCAGCCAACTTATCTGGTTCCTTATTCTGATTTCTAGGCACGGACAACATATTGAAAGCATCAATTTCTTCAATTAAGTCCCATATCCTATGCTTATACATTTTAAGGACATCATTTTTAGTCACATTGACACCTCTTACTTGATTTACCACTAGCTCACTATCCCCAAATACTTGCAAACACTTTACATTTCTTTTTCTAGCCCACTCCAATCCATGTGTAAGTGACTCACATTCAGCTATATTATTAGTACAGCTAAAAGAAAATCTAAAGGCTGAAAAGTATTTCTTACCTTCATGAGAGATTAACATAACACCACCTCTAGAACCAACCTTGCTCCTCGAGCCATCAAAATAGAGTTGACACAATTCATTGTTCTATTGTCCATCCTGCTAATTGGACAACTGATTGTCACCCTTTTCAAGATTAGGGACAATGATACCTTCTTCATGGATCATGTAGACACCTAGATCTAATTCTTCCATATGCTTGAATTGATCTTCCTCTTCATTCTCTACTACCCATTCATCTAATACTACATCAGGTATCCCTTCTATTGGGGTGCTTGGATCTAGGATATTGGGTTGTTCATCAGGTTCTTGTATAGACAAATTTGCATTAACAACACTTGGGATGTATGGTCATATATGATCATTAGCTAACAATTCTAATTTTATGGTCACTTTGGTACCATATCTTGTTCTGAAAAACATGTGTGACCAATCAAAAGATAAATACCCACCCAACTTGGCTGTGAAATCTCTGGACAAGTATAAAGCAAAGTGAGGTGGAAGATCTATGATGTATACATCTTGTGGAATTGAGAAGTTTGGGCATGCATGCAATATGAGACCCAAATTTTTAATCACACCTACTGTGTTTACTGTTGTCCCATCTAGTTGGACTACCCCTTTTGAAAGAGGCTCATATATTAAACCCAACATATCAATTATCTTCTTTGGTATGACAAAACTACTTGCATCTGAATCAATCATACAATTATGCACTAGGTGTTGACCTATGATCAAAGTCAGATAAAAAGGAGGGGTTTATCCTTTTGAGTTTGTTGTTCATCCTTCTTTTCTTGAGGGGCATTGGATAAGACAACTTTGGGTTGCTCATTAGGAAGCTCTTGTGACAAAGAGAGGTTAGACAAGGCATTTTTAAGCAAATCCTTTTGCCCTAGAAGAGCTAAGGAATCCCACATTGAGACACTGACATGCATCTTTTTCAATTGATCCAAAATATTAAATGAACTTGTACTCAGAGTGGGTTGAGGTCCACATGGTTCTTGTTGGCTTGTAGAAGCCTGATTGATGCCTTTATCAGCTTGTTTTCCTATATCAATGGCTCTCTTTTTGGATTGTGTATTGGTTGCAATAGAAGTGTAGGACTGATTCTGAGCTTGTGGTTGATTTACTCCATAGAATTCTTCACCTTGCCAATTAACCAAGGTGACATCCGGGCCTTGTTCAGAATGAGAAACTTGTTGATCATGAGTTCCATTAGTACTATCTTCTAAGACAGCAACATTATTTTGAACCATGAGTGTTTGATGTAGCATACCATTCGAACAAGTGGTCTGATTATGAGGTTGGTTGCAAGGATAATACCAATCATAATCCGATTCCATGTTGTTTTGAGTTGGGACGATATCTCTAGATGTTCTCGTAGTGTTGGGATTGTAAGGTATATTGGATCTTTGGTTATAATTTCTTCTTTGACCCTGAGGGTTAGCTTGATAAGGAGGCATGTTCTGCTGGTTATTCTGATAAGGGGCTTGATAAGGCTTGGTGTTCTGGGAAACTTGCTTCTCAATATTGGTCATTTTGTTACCAAAGCCTTGGAACATGGTTTTCATTTCATTTTTAAGCTCTTGAAACTCTTGATTTGGGAGCGTGACAGTATTTGCTTGGGCTGCCACTTGATAATTCAGTGCTAGTAAAGGTTTGACAACGACTAAAGGAGGCTCTAAAAGAGGTACAATAGGTTGTATTTCTAGAAATATGGGCATTTGGGGCCTAGGGGCTACTTTACCGGCCTGAATTAGGCAGTTTTTTGCTCTAATAGAAACATGAAATGCATTTGGTAGAGTATTTGCACCCATAGACTGAATCATGACTAAAATGTCACTATTAAGGGCCCTAAGATAAGATAGAAATGCATGTGCAGGAGTAGGCCTTACCATGACAGGGATTCTGCTCCAAGTCTTCTAGAAACAAAAATTGAAGTCATTCATTTTCTCTTAAGGGGATCTCTTTATGGTACTCAGTTGTTCTAATAGTGACAAATGGTCAGATTTGTCCTCAAACTGTGAATTTAATCTATCACCCAGCTAATCCCAGGTATCAATTGAGTTTACAGGTAGTCCTCTGAACCACTGAAGTGCTTTCCCTTTAAATGAGGTAGTCAAGAGTCTGATTACAACATTCTCTTGTGTGATATGATGTACACCACACAATGAAGCTACATCCCTTATATGTTCGATTGAAGTGGTCTGATCTTCTCCTATGAAAAAAGGTACGTCTTTTCAATGTTGCTACAGAAATATCATCATAATGAGTAAGATTCAAAGGGTTGCATTGAATGAAAGGTACAAAAGGTTGAGCTCTTGGCAGAGCCATTGGGATAACAGGTGGATTTACTTGTGCTTGAGATGAGGAGTTTGAAAATAAAGGATTATTGTAGGTTGTAACTGGAGGCTGAACAATGGGAGGAGTAGACAAATCTGGAACCTTCTTTGTTGCCTCTTTAACTCTTTTTGGTGGTGATAGATGAGAATGCTCAATAGGATCTTTACTTGGTCTGGTTTGAATCTTTCTCATAAGCTACAAAATATCACTGAATCTGCATAGAAACCAAGAAAATGGGTCGCCAGGTATGAAAATTGTTGCCTCTAAAGGCTGGAATTGATGCTCCTCACACCAAAAGCAGCAATAGTGAATATTTGTTGAACTGAGATAGCTCAAACATGTCCCATGGGGCGTGCCAAAAACTGTTGTCACTCAAATTGCACCCATAATGCACAAGTTGAAAGCTCAGGCAACTTAGTGACACATGGGATAATTCTCAGGCCTGTGGGTTGCCTATAGTGAGAATTAACCTCCAGATGAAGGGTTGGTTCCCTGTGAATAACTCTAAATTCTTTACCAAGAAAAGGGATAGGAAAACTAAAAATGAAAATAGAATGACTTTGTGAATGCTAAACTAAGGTGAAGCATCAGTATGATATCTCAAAATGATAGAAATACACTCCTAAAAACACCAATCTGCACAAATAGACTTCTGGTTCATAGCATATAAATATTTCATGCAAAGGATTTAAACTTCAAGAATTTGAAAGGAAAGAAAAAACTTTCACAATCAACCAAATGAACCAATTTATCACAATGCACAACCTGTGACTTACAAATGAGACAGAAAATTTAAAGGTTATCTAGACAATAACACAATAAACTAGCTCTCAATCATGAATAAGAAAATGAACTCCAAAAATATAAGGCATAAGTTGATAAATTTTATTCAGTATTCTCTCATAAAACTGCACAGGAGCTACAAGAATATATTCTCTGCTAAAACCTGCAAGACAATGATCAAGAACTCCTGAAGAAAGATAAAACTTTTTCACTTTATACAAAAACCTTCCAAAAAGTAGAGGAAAGATGACTCTAGAATGACTCAAGATGAACTCCCACTGAAAATATATTTTCTGAAAACTGATCCTCGAGTAGAAATAAAAAGCCACCAAAATAGGCTCAAAATAATGAGAAAAACTCATGCAAACTTGCTCTCAAGCTTAAATCGGACTCCAAACTACCTAATGACTTCTCCTCATTTCGTGTTGAGTCCACCTAGACGCTACCTTGCCAGCCACTAGATTGCCACTTCACCTTAGCACTTTAGACTGGACCCACCTCTTCCTGGGCTCGCCTTGTCGCTAAGTCACGATGGATAACCCGATGCGTTGTTTCCCATCATGACATAGCGACAGTCGTCGAATCATCTCAGACTTGCACGACCCTTATCTCACCTAGGCACTCACCCTTTTCCGCACGTGCTTTGTCGCCAAGTCGTGGGGGATAACTGGCGAGCCTCTTTCCATCATGGTATAGCGACAACCATTGGATCTTTTGCATCACCGTCTGATCTTCCTTGATCTGTTTGACCTTTACCTTGGCTGATATACTCCCTTCTGCCGCGTGTCACCACATGTCAGCCACGGGTTCGCCCACAGATCCACCTGTCCTACCACGTGTCTTTGGTTTTGTTGTCTTGTTCAATATTATTCTTTTGGTCAAACTTTCTCCCTTAGTGAGTTCTTCACATGTCTCATCGATACAGTAGTTTCATCGATACTTTTTATTTTATCGACGGGACCAGTTCTAATTTCTTCGATGTACATTATGTCGATGGAACTGATGCTTTTGATGAATCCTTTTAGAGATCCATCGCGACCAAGGTCTATTCGGTAAGTCACTCTTTGGTTTGTCTGCACATCCAGCTGGTCACCATCTAGGTGCTACCTGTCCTTGGTCTTATACCCTCTGTTCTGCCACATGGCACCCCCTGATTGGCTCTGGGGTCCCTGTCTTGACACCTTAGCACGGCCTCACTAACTGTCAGAATGAAGCTGTCCATAACCATCTGCATTAATTGCTTGCATTAACTATCAGCCATAGTCCACCTTTAGTGGTTTGTCGCCATGTCGCAAGGAATAACCGTCGCACACCTTTATGTTGCAGTATAGCGACCATCGTCGGATCATCTGTGATCACCGTCCGTTCTACCTGCCTTGCTCAACCTTTAATTTCTTCTCACCAGCCTGCCACAAAATTTGGATGCCTTGAGATGCACACGCACGCGGGGCCACGAGCCACTTCTTGCCAAAAACCCTTAAGCTTTGACACTATAGTTACATGTGTTCTTATATTTAAATGCGATAAACTCCCTCTGCACTGCCAATGTGGGATAAATGCTTTCCCTTGAAAGTGCATTTCTTTTGTAAACCCAACTTGGCACCTAGGTAAAAATGCCTTACACAGGCCGACTGCATTTATTTTGAAGTTTCTTTTACCTTCCATCAGCCACACAGGGGATTTGGTGATACACTTGCCAAATGAATTTGCCTGAAGGTTTGATAAGCCACGCCATTCTTGAAAGTGCAATGGAACATGAATATATTTGTGATCTATTTATCTTTGCAACACCCATCTCCATCAGTATGTTGGGCTCAACCCTCATGGGAGCCACATTTTTACCCATATGTTGTATTTTACTTTTCCTGTATCTGCACATGAAGCAAACAAGTTAAAAAAAATAGTGCATATCTAATTTCTTGCTGATGATTTGACTTGATATTTGCTGATTTGCTTGACACTTTTCAATATGAATGAAAGAAAGGCCTCATTAGGCCACCAAATTTAGCATGTGCAAAAATTTGGTAACAATTATTTCAAGGCAAGTCTATAGGAATGAAAATTTATATTTTGTGCAAGCAAGAACATCATGAAGTACCTATGAGTTTGTAGCTTTTGTACATCTTTTTATTGCAAAACTAATATATAAGATTCGTTGTTTTGTTTTCAAATCATTTTGTGTTACATTGTGTTGATGAATCAAGTCCTTTGGGTAAATCTAATTTAGATTTTCCATAGTGTGCCATCACATGTTGTTGTCTAGGAAACATAATTGTTTTTGTTTTTCTTAGAGCACATAATGAAACCATTGTAGTGATAGTCTTACATATTGTGAGTTTTTCAAACTGCCTCCAAAGTTGATTAAAATATTTGTCCACTAAGTAACACGTTAATTGTCAGATAAGGCACTGGTATATTGTTAGTATTTGTGAGTAATTCTGGTGTGCATAAGGTCCTCATTAGGGAAACATACTTCTTATTCTTATCAGTATTGTTCTTTTATAATTACTTAAATTTCCAACAGCATTCTCTTACAAATATTGAGTTATGATCAAATACACTTTGTTTTTCATATTTAAGCAATTAAAAGCACACAATATAGCAAAGTTGCAAGTCAGTTTGCCAAGCCTGTAAATAGCTTATGCATTAAGTTTAAATTCACTATAAAGAAGTCTCTTTTTGCTTTGGAGTTTAAGGTATACCCGCCTAGGTCTAGTGGAGCCTGAAGTGCAGAGGAATTTGGTCTTTGACCATTCCTGTTCGCTGGCCAGAATTGATTGGATCAGTGAGGAATTTCGCAAGCTCCTTTTGATTTTCAATCTGTGGTTTTGGGACCTAATAGAAACCACACCCATTACCAATGTAAAAGATCTCCTTTAAGCCAATCCGGTTCTCCCAAGCCCATGACTACAAACAAGATGAATCAAAAGAGTGGTTCCAAAACTTACCAATGAGAGACTTATCCCTAAGATCCGCAATTCAAGGTGCCAGAAAAGCTTGTGGGAGGGAAATTTTGTGGTTTCCGCTTACACATTTTCTCATATTTGCAAGATTTGGAGTTGATTCTTTCAACTGTGGAACTTAAGGTTTCTTCCTTTTCCATTCTTTTAACCTTCCTTTGTCACATTGCTCTGGCACCCAACCTAAATGAGAAAATAGATTGGCAGCTTCCTTTCGAGCCCTAAAATGTTGACCATTGGATTTGCTATATGGCTCAAGAGGTGCTCAGCCCCAAAAATTCAACTAATGATGTGCGGGGGGGAAGAAGAAGTGATTCCTATTGGAAGTCTTCTGTCGTTCAGCTTCATGCAAAAACTGTCTCACCTAAAATGGAGCATGAGCCTTAGAGAATGAGTCTGGGAGAGACCTAGGGGACCACAAAGAAATATTATTCAAAAAAGAGAGGAAAATAGGAGCCTTCTGATTTGGATAGATAGCAATGGATTTAGGTTTTGTAACAAAACCAGGAGACCAAACCAGAATATTGTTAAGAAAAGAGAGAAAATTTCCCTTTATTGGACCTGGAATGATTCCAATAGGTAGTTCTTTTCCCATGGACATTGAATCTATGCCCAGGTGGCTGCAATCTCTGCCATCCAAATTTTTTGAAAAAAAATCCCACTCGAAGCCATCCGCCCTGCCCAGAGCCGATCGAAGCCATTCCTTAACTTTTGGATTAATGTTCCCCTTTCAATTTAAATTAATTATTTGATTTTCCTCTTAATCATTTAATCAATTGACCATTCCTCCTTTAAATTAATGAAATAATTTATTATTTAATAAATCTTTATTATTTACTTTAATTAAATGATATGTATTGTTTAATTAAATTCAATTTCTATTCTCCCTATAATTAATCATTTTTTTAAAATTATTTAATTATCTAATAATGTCCTCTCATTAAATAAATTTCATAAATTTATTTAATGTCTTTTGATCTTAATTTTGAATAAATCAAATTTCCCTCCAAATTCAAATCCAATTCATTTCCCACTAATTCTAATTTCATTTGACATTTTTGAAAACCCAAATTAATTCCAAATGATATTTTATTCTCAATTTATTGCATCACATGTGGAAATCCTTAACTACCACTGACTCCTAGTCAGTTCTCAATCACCTTTTTCTAACTAGTCAAGCACTTCCTCCTTTTCTGAAATGAACTTTTTCTAACTACCCAATCAAGTTAGTTCCAGTCTCAATCATGTCTATTAACCAGTCAGTTAAGTGAGTCATTTTCTCTCAATCAGGTTTAATCAAAATGATTAATTGTCTCTCACCAAACCGTCTCATTAAATCTCAACAATCAATCAATTCTATCTTCAAATCAATCTCAACCATAAAATCAAACCTCTTGAAATCTATAAATTGAGCATCAATGCTCCCTTTTTGATAAACACAATCTTCCTA